>NW_004955403.1:24709331-24751017 GCF_000276665.1 Chinchilla lanigera
CTTTGCTGAAAGAAACTGTCAATGAGTCCTTGATTGATCAATATTGCAGGTCTCTGTTTTCATGAGAAACCACTTTGAAGATATCAGTATGTAATACAAGAAGCATTGTTAATTTCCTACCACTTTATTTGTAACTCTGTATTGTCTGCACTATTCTTTTGGTATTTTGTGAAAGGTTGTCTGTCTGTCAATGTTTTCTTCCTTTTATTTTTAAAATTAAAAAAAAAAAAGAAATGAAGACAAGGAAGGGCGAAGGGAGCTGGGTCAAGGCTAATAAATACCAAATAAGAAGCAAAAGTTCTAAAACATGAAAGTGAAACCGAACAGGGATTTGGACAGAGTGGAGCAGGAGAATGAGGATGCAGGAGACTTCTGGACAATGCCATGGGGCCTTATTTCTCAGGTGCAGTGGTTCAATTTGTTGCAGCAACTAAGGGCGACCACCCGGTGTGTGTGGCCGCCAGCCTGCCTCTGCCTCTGTCTATATTCGTGGCACTTTTAGGATCTTCACAAGCAGCTCTAAGAGGCCTTTGACTCTTGTGGCATCTTCAAACTGGAAACTGCAAAACCGGACCACAGGGTTGGTGCAGCAGCGCCTTAGCAGGATCCCGGCAGAGGCGACCAGTGGGAGATTACTCTAACTGCCAGTAGAGGGTAGTGGCGGACCAGGCATTCGCCAAGCACAAGACGGGAACCCTCAGCCACGCAGAGGCCCACGCCTGGCTGATTTCTTCTGAGTGTATCACGAGCTCTCTTGCAATCCTTCCAGCTTCCCTAGTCGTGAGCAAAGCAGAATGTAGTAATGCTTCTTTTATTTCCATCCAAGGGGATTTGAGAGTTTGCGTTCGAAGATGCTGTGTAAATACCATGTAAGAAATAACCTGCCTCACCTCCCGGAAAGCCGTAAAGAGTGCATACTTTGATATTGTTGTCCTTCTGAGGAGATGTAGCTGTTACTATGCATTCACTCCGGGCCTGCAGTGCCCCCCGACGCCGCACTGTTTCACCTACCTGAAATCATTCCACTCTGCCAGGAGGTATGATATCCATTTTTCAAATGGAGAAACTAGGCGGGGCTTGTAGCCCGGTGGTACAGCCCCTGCCTACCGAGTGTGGAGCCCGAGATTCCATCCCCAGCACTGCAAAAGGGGGAAAATCCCTCTCAAATGGGAAAACCTAGATTCACTAAAGCTTAGTGAGTTGTGTGAGGTCCCACAGCTAGTGAGTGGCGGGGATAGGATTTGAACTTGTGCTACTTGGGATCCAAAATTTGTTCTGCGAGGCTACTTGCTTCTCATAGGTCCTGAATTCTTGCCCTTCATATCTTACCTGATGTTTCTACTTTTAATTTAAAAGGCTTCCCTTTGGTAGTGCTGTCTACCTCTTGAATTGGGCAACTACCAATACATCAAAAAGATACTTTTCACCCCTAGCAAAGTGACAAATTGCTCACTTGGGTTACTTTTTCATCTGTGAGGGAAATTATCACTCAGCGTATTTTATATATGCTAAGAACACCCAAGAAAAATGATACACTCCAATCATTAAGCGTGGTGGTGTTCACACCAAGCACATCTGTTTATAAGCTGATCCCTAGTAATTATCAATTGGGAAATACAAACTGTGGATACAGTGATGACATTAGCTGTAGTGATAATGTTACCTCTCAAGTCTTAGGAGGCTGATCTCATTTCTTCATGGCCACTTCTGGCTCAAGCTGTGACTCAGGCCACCATTATACCTACCTCATACCTTCTAGCAGTGGCAAACAAAATTACCCACATTGACAAAAAGAAGGTTTTTTTTAAATGTGTAGGATGCAACAAACATTAGGTGCTTACATTAAATAATTAAAAACTAAATAGAATTTTTTGCCTGTGAAGAAGACAATAAAAGTGGAAAAAGATTTACCCTTCCATGCAGATGGACCGCAAAAACAGCCCCAAATACCTGAATAGTGCTTCCTCCCATTTGCCAGATTGAAAAGCCTCCCTATTCATGAGGAATTGGGTAGGCAGAAATAGTCAAACCAAGACCCACCACTTTTCTGGTGATGCTTACCTTGATAAATAAGCACAAGAAGAAACTAATCTCACAGTGGGATTTTAGGACTTTTAAATGCAAATTAAAATGATGCAAAAATGCTATCTTATTCCAGAAAGAATGGCCAGCATCAAGAAATCAAATAATAACAAATGGGTGAGGTGGAGGTGGGAAAGGAAACTTTCTGTGCTGTTGGTGGGAATGTAAACTGGTAGAACCACTTTGGAAATCAGAATGGAGATTCCCCCAAAAACTTAAACTAGAATGTCCATTTGACCCAGCTGTTCTCCTTCTAGGTTTCTTCCCAAAAGAGTTAAAGACATCAAATTACAGTGATAATATGCCTACATATGTTTATACCAGCACAATTCATAATATCTAAATCTTGGAGGTGGCTTATATGTCCATCAGCTGATGAATGGATAAAGAAAATGTTCTATTTGTGCACAAGACAGTGCTACTCTGCCACAAAGAAAGATAAACTTGAATCATTTGTGGTATAATGGATGTACCTTGAGACCATAATGTTACATAAAATGAATCAGATGCACACTGTATGGCTTCTCTTATATGAGAAACCCAAATTATAAATAAAGACCAAAATAAAAGCTAGCGAATGTGGGAGATAGGTCTTTCTCAAAGGGGAAGAGATAGAGAGAGAGGGGAGCAGATTGACAAAGGAGTTAAATATGTGCTATGTGCATGTCCCAACTCCACAGCAGGAATGTAAAATTCTGTATTGCAAGCGTACAAAGGAAAAATAAGAAAGAGGATAGTGAGGTGGGTTGGGGGCAGAGAGGGAAAGCCAAGTAGGATTTAAAAAAAGCATTAAGGTATATTATGTTCATGTACCAATTCCCCACAAGGGATGTGAATTATGTACTAAAATCATGTACTAAAAAAGTTGACATTAAAAATCAACAAATGCTGTGATCTGAGTATTGATGCCCTCCCTTTCCTGCGAGTCTTTACCTCCAAGGTGATGGTATTAGGAGGTAGAGCGTTTGGGACCAGGTCTGGAGGGCGAAGCACTGAGAGGAGGGACCAGCGCCTCAGGACAGACCTCTTGTCTTTTCTGGTGAGAGGGGTCGGAGGGAGCACCCTGTCTCCTGAGGACACCGCTCTCCCCAGACTGAATTTGCTGCTCTTTGGTTTCAACTTTAAACCCAAAAAGAAGGAATAGAAAAGTGTTCTTTTACTTGCTCATTACAATGACGTTTGGTTCATTGGTCAGGTCCCTCTAGCCTGGGCCACTGAAAAACTGTTGGTTCCTACTCTAAGCAGTTGGATCTCATCATTATCTATCAACTCCTGGTATTAATGGTTAGCCCAGTAATAATTAATACCTAAAATGTTTCATTAGAGATTAGCCATGGGCTAGTCCTGGTTCTATACCAGCTGAAATGCTTGACTGGAGAACATAACTTATATCCAAGACCTCACTGTGCCTTCTGTTTACTGAGTTAAACTCCATCTCTCAGTCTGCACTAGTGCTCCTATCTAGGTCCTGTAGCATCCTTCTGCCCGTGGCGTGAGAAATACGGACCCCGCCACCCTCAGCCAGGCAGTATGTGAGGAATAGAACCTGTTTCCTGCCGCTCACCAGCTCCATTAGTGTGAGAACTGCGGTCAACCTGATGTTCCTGGGGGAGAGGAGGTAACTCAGCAGATGGGACGGTGGAGAGTGGTTTTGACTGAATTTCACATACAGAAGTAGGAGTGCTCCAAATAAGAAATGTCTCCCTTCAGGAACCTACTGTCCTTTGAAGGCCCTAAAGGAACTCAGTAAATGGTATGTCTCCAAGAAAAATCTGATTTTATGTGTAATAATTAATTCAGCCATTTTCCAACATTGCCCAAAGGTGAGGATGGAGGAGGTTGTCTGGAAACTTCTTTGAGCTTTGATTAAAGAGAGCTTTCTAAAAGTAAAAGCATTAAAAATCAAAACCTACATTTTCATCCTTACATAGAGAAATAATTTTTTTTTCTTTTATGATATCCTAGTTGTTATGGGTTTGCACCAACTTAGTAGACACTGCAATAAATAAATAAAATTAAAGAGTATAATTTTTGAGTCCAGTGACCTCAAAACTATGAGAGTGAATGTGTCTAATCAAAACAGCTCCCCTTTTAACATTTTGGTGCTATTTTTGTTGCAGGCCCTCCACTTCACGCTATAATCAAAGCCTGTTATCTCGATCTTGCAATATTTGTGACTCAGACTCTAATCATGACTGTGTCTGGCACATACATCAGTAGTTGCTTTTAAAGATGTGCAAATTGTGAGCTTTTTCTTTCAACTTAATCTTGCATATCTCATTTGAAACAACTTCTTTAACCTACCCAAAATCTGTCTTTCAGCAAGTTTAAAGGATGAAATATATTTCCCAACAGAGGTGATCTGCAAAGAAAATTTCAATCTGTAAATTACATAGTTTGAGCAATGGATTGTTAATCCCTTCATGTCTCTTGGGTGGAAAGTAGTTATTTGAAAGTTCACTAATCTAAAGAGTGTCTAACTAATCCTTAAACTCTCCAAATCCTCAAGGAAAAGTAGTGAGAGGAGTCTAGTAGTCTGAAAGTCTGTATTATTTAACATTCTTAAGCTTCCTGGCTCTGGATCTGGTATATAAAGATACTCCTTAGAGTCATGTCATTTGAAGCAATGTGTATACATTTAGTATCTAAAATGCAACCATTAACCTGAGACCCTAGATTTCAGAACTTTTGGAGCCTCTCTTCCCACAGCTGGATTCTTTCCAGAGAAGAGAAAAGCTAGGATTACCATCGCTTTTGTTAGTATCATGTATCTGACAGCATCCTCTCCTTTAGAGATATTGAAGATAATTTTTGTGTGTGACAGTTCATTGCAGGAGATGAGTGTGTCTGGTACTGTAGAGAACTGGGCACCTCCATGTGGTCACTTTGCTGAGAGCCTCGGACTCAGGCATAACTCAGGAGGCACTTCTATTGTAACAATCAAGGCCTGTGAATGGATGAGGTGCTGTGACAGGAACAGGTGATGGTGCCTACGAGGGTACTGATGGTGAATCAGAGACCCAGCTTTGCACTGGGGCTGTGCCTTCTTAGTCACTCAGCCACTTTGAGCTTTTGTTCACCGATTCTCATGAAAAATGAGAATGATATTGTCTGTCTCCTAGAGTTCTATTTAAAGCTATGAACTTCATCCTTCCAGAATCTAATTCAACCCTGGATTGCCCAGGGACAGTGCTTTCAGAGTAGGCTCATCTCTGGGCTCTTACCACCTGGCCTGATGTTTCCCCTGAATTCATCCTGTCTGCGAAGGTGAGGGCTTTCTGGGTTGCAGATTAGCAAGCACAGCAGCCGTAGCATCTGCACTTTTATGAGGGCACAGCTGGGAATTATCCAAGGGGGAGATCCTCGTTACTTTCTCATTGCTGGAACAAAATACCTGACAACCACAAGTTAAAGGAGGAAAAGCTTATTTTAGCTAGCAGTTTGTAAAAGTTTCAGCCCATAGTCGGCTGGTGCCTTGGCAATGCGGCATGGCAGAGGGGCATGGCAGAGAAAAAAACAGTCCATAGTAGGGCAGGGAAGAGCAGGAAACCTCGCTTTCCCCCTGTACTCATTTCAGCCTCCAAGCCTATTGGTTGGTGCCACTCATACCCAGGGTGGGTCTTCTCTCTTTAGTAAATGCATTCAGCCAGATCTAGAGTCACATTAATCCAATCAGTGGACAAATCCAGTAACTGCTCACCCATAATCCATATTCACACACCTTAGATCCAGCCACCTCCTAAAAGCACCCCCGCATGCATGCATGAGGCTTTGGAAGGACATCTATATACACGCCATAATAGGGGATATGTTCCAAGGCCACCATTGGATGCCTATGGCCACTGATAGTATTAAACCATATGGATACTATCTTTTTTCTTGCATATATTCCCATGATAACATTTAATTTATAAACTTGGTATAATAAGATCAACAACAGTAGCTAAAAATGAAAGGTAGTAGTTATAACAATATACTCTAATAAAAGTTATGTGAATATGGCCTCTCTTTCTCAAAATATCTTACTATACTCACTATTCCTGTGATGATGTGAGATGACACAATTCCTACATTGTGAGATGAAGGAAGGCAAATGACATAGGACCTGTGATGTATTATCTTCATCCATCCCCAGGAAGCTACTCTGAGTTGTGAGATGAAGTCTCAGGCCCTCCTGCTCTATGTCAGGGAACATGAATTATTCCTCATCCAATGTATCCATGCTGTGTATGCTACCCACCTGTTAAGATTTACTAGCTGTCTTGTTTACCAGATATATATGTTGTCCTAGTGTCACAGTGTTTGTGTCCAACTAAAAAATGGCATGCAACTTAGAAGATATGGATTGTCTACTTGTAAAATTTTCCATTTAATATTATCATATCACAGATGATCATGAGGAAATAAACCTGAGGAGAATGAAACTTTGGATAAAGGAGGACAACTGTATTGAGTCGTAACTCATATATAATGGATCATAGTAGTTAGAAGTAAGAACTCTGGGCCCTGGCCACCTGAGTTGGAATCCTGGCTCCTCTACATGACTGGTGTGAGACTTTAGGCAAGCTACCTTCTTTAGGCTTCAATTACTTTACTTATAAAGAGGGGAGGGACTAACAATAGTATTTTCCACCCAGGCTATTCTGAGAATTAAATGCTGTATTGGTTTCCTGGGCCTGTATAATAAAGTACCACAAATTGAGTGGCTTAGAACGAAAGAAATTTATTCTCTTGGAGTTTTGCAAATTAAAATCTAGAAAGTCAAATGTCAGCAAGGCCATACTTTCTTTGAAGGGTCGGGGACGATCCCCTCTTGATCTTTCCAGCGTTTGGCTTCCCCAAGTGTTCTTAGCCTATAGATGATTGTATTCTCCCTGTGCCCCTTCACATTTTTGCTCCCGTATGTTTCTGTCATTATGTTCAAATTTCCCCTTTGTGTAAGAACACCAGTCATATTAGATTAAGGGTGATTCTGTTGACCTCCTTTTAACATTTGTAAAATGTCATTTGTAAGAATTCAATTTTTAAATAAGATCATATTCTGGGGTGCTGGGTTTAAGAGTTTAACATATGTATTGAATTCACACCATAATAGGTGTACTTAGAAAAATTAGCAGGTAGAAGTGAGTATAGAAATTTTGAGAGAGGCCATATTCACATAACTTTTATTATAATATATTGTTATAACTACTACCTTTCATTTTTAGGTACTGTTGTTGATCTTATTATACCAAGTTTATAAATTAAATGTTATCATAGGAATATATGCAAGAAAAAACATAGTATCCATATGATTTAATACTGTCAGTGGCCATAGGCATCCAGTGGTGGCCTTGGAACCCAGTAAGCATTACATGTCAGTAATATTCCTTTATCCCTCCCTCCCTCCCTCTTTCCCTCCTTCCTTCCTTCCTTTCCTTCCTTCCTTCCTTCTTCCTTCCTTCCTCCCTTATCTTTCTTATAATACTGGGCTTGAACTCAGGGCCCAATGAAGGCTAGGCAAAGATACTTTGGGATATGTTTAATACTCCAGCCCTATTTTAATACTTACTGCAATCTAATCAAGGTAATATTAATATTCTTATTTTGGAGATAGAAAAAGTGAGGCTTTCAGAAGTTAAGGGTAGTCTCAATTCCCACAGCTAGAGTGGGAATACCCCTCCCCAAAAGTCTGTGTCTGACCGCATACCTTCTACCTGCTCACTGTAGCCACAAGCTCCCAGATATGGACTAACTGGGCACAGCCAGGCTCCCCATGCCTGTCATGTCTGATTCAAAAGGCGTATTTCCCACAGTGGACTCAGAGGCTGGCCTTTACCTCTGGACTAGGATCTTACCTGAGAGCTGCCTCTAAGCACAGTGTTATAAAAGAAAAATTCCCAATATTATTATTAGTATTTTGTAACTTGTATTTACATCACTACATTTTAACTAAACTTATATACCTAAAATATCACCTCATTTTTCTCTTTTTACTAGCTGTTTTTGACTGGTAGACACAGGCATGGTACTCTAATGGAACACTCACAGATCTCAGAAAGACAAAATCAATGGCTTTGAGAAATTAAAAAGCAATATCTATCTCTGAAGTTGATTATGCACGAGGAAGTAAGAAGACGTCTACATAGAGTCCTATCTGACATAATGATGTCACTGTCAGTGATGGATTATGTGAGTGATCCTGGTTCCTTAAGGTTACATCACCTAGAGATGTCATAGCTGACTCCATTTGTAGAAGTACACTCTGTGATGACATCACCCAATAGTGCATTTCTCAGGCATATTCCTGTCATTAATCGATGCATGACTATAATCAAGAAAGTCCTCATTGGCTGTAAAATTTGATTGTTTAGTGATACGCTCAGCTATGCAGTTGTTTTTCTGCATATATGTTTGGAGACCTATATGGTAGAAAAATGCTGAGAGTCTTCTTGAAATCAGAATGCTTTCATGTTCCAGAGTACAAACATAACCACTAAGTCCACTATCATCGCGAAAGTGAAGCTTGAGGTATGTTATGTTACAAGCCAGTAAATTGAGGTTGAGATCAGCTTTTACTTTGAGCTTTCACTCCACTCACCTCATGTGATAGGTGTGATCTGGGTCAGATATTAAACCTTTTCACATCTAAAGTACATAAAATGCATAAGAGTTACTCCTATACCCCTAAAATTACAGATGAAAAATTAGACTGGGAGGCCACGTGAGGTCTCCCTCAGTTTTGAGATGTGGATGGTACCATGCTATCTCTTAAGTCCCAATTCACAGGACATTCAGCCCACCTCCACTCTGATATTTAGTTAAGGTTGCTTATCCAAGTGACCAGTGAGGCTTTTTTTGCCTTAAACATGAACTAAGATTAACAATGTCAAACAGAATGAAAAGAGGGGAAGGGGAATTAGAGGAGAAGAGAAGGAATTGAAAAAGCAAATAAATTGTATTATGCACATGTGCCAACTCCCTAAGATGGCTGTAAAATGCATGCACTGAAAATGTGTACTAATAAAATTTTTAAACACATGATATAGAAATGGAAAGGAAAATAGCCACATGCAGGAGGGGCTAAGGCAAGGGGCATTGTCACTTTACAACAGTGTGCTGTGAACTAATCAACATGGGAGACCTAATCCACTCCCATGAGGCAGCATGCACCCATTTATCAGATGGGGCCCTCATGACCCTGGTGTCTTCCACTAGGTTCCATCTCTTAATGGTTGTGCCACCTCCATGCCTGCACACTGGGGCCAAGCTTCTTGTCCATGAAACTCTGGCAGGCAAACTATAGCCAAATCATAGCAATGCAGAAAGTGATTGTGACAGAAAACATGAGATGTCCCCAAGGAAGTGACACCAGCCAAAGACCTCATGTTAAAAGAACTCTTGAAGTTATTTCATGCCACTGAATGCACAATGAATAAAATTTTGGAAGCTAATCTAAGCTTAGAGCATGACAATTCACCAAAGCATAAAAAAAAAATGTTCATTTGTATTGTGTTATACTATAGAAGAAGAAAGCAAATGTTGTTCAAACTATTTTGGTAAGTTTTTAACTAAGAAATAAAATTCTAATTCTCAATGTTTGAAATTACAATATGCTAGCACTTCATTGTTTTATTGTGTTTTATTGTGTGTCTTCATTCCTCTATATATTAGTTTAACTGACAGAAAAAATGTTAACATTGATAATTTTTTTTGTTTTTGAGTTAGGGTTTCACTATGTAGATGATGCTCACCTTGAACTCACTATGTAGTCCAGGCTGGCCTTGAACTCCTGGCAGTGCTGCCTCAGCCTCCCAAGTATTGGGATTACAGGTGTGTACCATCATACCTGGCTTTGACCAAGTTTTTAATGGTCATTTTTCCCTCTGATTATTAACATAGTTTTGTATGGTTTCAGCTTTTCACAGCAATTTTCATGGTCCCACAATCCATGCAAAATGAGTACTGTATATTCATATATTTTACAACAGCTGGACTGGGGATTTAGCTCAGTGGCACAGCACCTGCCTGGCAAGCATGAGGTCATGAGTTCAATTCCCAGTACTGAAAAAAAAAAAGCCAATACAACAGCTATTACTATGACAATACTCAGATAAGGAAGTTGAGGCTTTAGAAGGTATAAACTACTTGTTCAAGATTACACATTTAGTAAATAGAAGAGCTCATATCTGAACCTGTGCAGCCTGACTCTGAGACTGATATCCCTCCCCATGTGCCATACTGTTTTCCATACAAGGTCATAAGCAAGTCTAAGATGGAGACTGTATCTTGTTATCTTTATATGCCTAGCAAGTGCATACTAGTTGATAAATGCATTATATTAGTACTTTTTGTGTTATAATAAAAATACCTGACATTGGATAACATTAAATAAAGAGGTTTATTTGGCTCATGATTCAAATGATTAGAAAGTCCAAACATATGGTACCA
This sequence comes from Chinchilla lanigera, assembly GCF_000276665.1. NCBI lineage: Eukaryota > Metazoa > Chordata > Mammalia > Rodentia > Chinchillidae > Chinchilla > Chinchilla lanigera. The sequence goes on from NW_004955403.1 coordinate 24,719,844, forward strand.
ACATTCTGGAAACACCCCTCCAACACCCACAGCTGCATCATAAAGTAGCTGAAAAGTGGAAAGGAAAAGGGCAAGGAAGTGGGGTGGTTGTACTTTATAATAACCTGCTCTCTTGAGAACCAAGTAGTCCTGTGAAATCTACATTATTTCCTTCCAAAGACAGAGCTTTCCCGGTTAAATCACCTCCCATCAAGCTCTACTTCGTAAAGGTTTCACCAACACTCCCATACTGAGACCAAGTTTCCAGCACATAAACATTTGGGGGCCATGCCCCATCCAAACTATAGCAGTATGTTGAGTGAATTTTTTGAAAACACCAAATAACATAAAGGAAGATACAGGATATGAAGACCAGTCACCACTGGAAATATATAATGTGGTGCAGAGTTTTGTTCATGCTTGCTAAGAAACTTCTAGACACTGTCATTAATTATATCAGAACAAAAGTGTATATGACTATAGGAAATAAAAAATGAAAATGTCTTATTTGGTTACATTCATATAGCAATTCTACATGGGGAGTTATTCCACGAGCTCTCTCAGAGATGAAGGAGCACAAATGTTAAAGCCCCACAGAGGCATCCTTTGGTTCTCGTCCCTGAATACCACTTGAGATTGTGCTGTCTGAGAAAGTCAGGAAAGCTTCTACCAAAGCCTTGATCAAAAGTCCAAACAACTAAACAATAGCAAAGCTCTGTTTGCAAAGTGCAAACTAGAAAAAAAGTCAAGAAGCTTTGCAGATGTTTAAAAATAGAGATGGGTCAGGCAGGAATATGGAGATGAGCATTCGTGGGCTGCAGAAGCGAGAACATTGTGTTTTGTTTTGTTTTGTTTTGTTCTATTCTGTTCTTTCAGCCACCACTTTTACCCAGGCAATAAAAATGAAAAAGCAAAAGAGAGAGGATAGGTAAAGAAATCAGCTTGAATAAGAGCAGGCTTAGACTGCCAGTCTTACTATATTCATGGAAGGAAGGGCAAGTTAGCTAGGAGAAAAGATTTGGGGCAGAAGAGAGAAGGCACATATGTCCTCCTGCCGGCTTCCAGGAAGGCAGTTCTTCCCAGAACAAAGGGATACCGCTGGCAACTGGACGGCATCTACAATCCAGCCTTTGAGAACATACCCTCCAACTTCACCTGAAGGTCAACCCACCAAAAGAAATAACTTTCTGAATACGAGTCTGAGATGACTTTCTTGTTGAAGAGCTCCACCATATAGAAATTCTCTAGGAACATGTTTCCTCTGCCTCTGACTCTGTCTTTGTCTCTCTTATATTTATCTCTGACTCTCTCTCTATCTGTGTATCATTTTTACTTTGAGAGCAGAGAGTCAAAAAGGGTACGAGTTGGTACACTTTGGGGTTCAGAGTGCTGAGCCTGAGTACAGAGGAGTGAAAATGTACCAAATGATGCTGTGTGGTTTGGCAAATACGTAAGCAGGTCAGCAATTATTTTTTTTTTTTCCTGCTTCTTTAAATTCAGCATTTTCTGAAAACTACATCACAGAGGCCCCAGCTTATATTTGGATTTCACTCATTTCATCTAACACAGTTCAAACAGTTTAGATTTCAAGGCAGAGATCCCACCTATTGGGTAATTCTTCCATTATTCCCGTATCCAGTGTGCCTACCTCTTCCAGACCTTTATTGAAGATTAATTTTAGAGCTCTGCTTGGTCACTGACCTCAGTAATACCTGTCACTCCCACTTCCAATTTTGCTTTTCTCCTCGGTTTCTCTGCATATCAGCTCCAGATGAGATGCTCTCGCTACCCTTGGGAGGGTGATAGAGACCATGCACTGGGAAAAACTGAAGAGAAGACATTGTCCGGGGCTGGGGATTTAGCTCAGCGGCAAAGCGCCTGCCTGGCAAGCGCAAGGTTGTGAGTTCAGTTCCCGGCACCGGAGAAAAACCAAAAAAAAAAAAAAGAGAAGACATTGTCCAATGGACGTTATCATGATTATCTTTCCTTATGAAAGGGTAAACAAGTATCATTAGGATGACAAAAGGTTTTGATATGGAAAGAATTATTTTGAGTAAAAGGAAAATTAAGTTTTACTCATAAGAGGGCTCTTGAAATTTCATATATTTGAACTAATAAGAAGTATGCCTTTATTTAATGAGTTGGTAAGTACATACTTGGAGTTATCTCCAGTAACGCAGTAGGTGAGGATGGTCATGATTTTCCAGTTACACCTGCAATCTGGTCCCTTTCTAACCTCGTCCTAGGAAACCTGTCTCTTTCTTGCATAAGACCTTCTGTTGAGTATTAAATTGCAAACTACTTGAAGATGGGGGCCATTTATTCCTATCTCTCTACCTGTTACAGTGTATAATAATATGACTGTACATGTATGAGCATTTAATAAATGTGAGTTAAAGTCCCTTAAACCCTGGAGAAATTACTCAATGTTGTAGTTTAAAAAAAAAAATTTCTTAGCCCAAATATAAATGTTTAGTTAAGATCGAAAAAATCTTACAGTTTGGTTAAAAACCACTGCGTTTAGGTTTTTGATCTTTAAATTCAAAGTGTGGTTTGTGGAATGCCTTGCTTTCTGTGATGAAATAAAAAGGTTTTCCTTTATGTTAGATTTAGCGTCCACATTTTCAAAATTGTATTTTATGGTTTCTCTTTGTTTTTGTTTAAAAATAAAGTGTTGGTGAGGGGGAGGCAAAAAGAAATGAAACAGCAAACAAACAAACAAAAGCCACTTTGATTAAGCATAGCTGGGAGTTTGGTGAAGCACGTTCCGAGCTGGTGCCGAGTGACGCTCACTAGAATTGCAGTAATTTTTGATGCCCTTGCCAATGTTTGTGTTATTTTTACTTTAAAGATGTAACAGATTGCTCCAAAATAAATAATTTAAGCCTAATATTTCAAAAGAGTCCAAGCGCTTGCGTCTTTCACTTCTGGCTGCTCTTCTGGGACTGAGCTGTGCCCAGCAGAACCATCCCTCACTTCTATACAACACTCCGTTTGGAGGGTTGCTTTCTGGCTTTGTTTTTCAAAGCTGAATCTATTTTTTTTTCACCACCCTATTCCAAATGTCACAGATTGCATCATTGTTCAGCACTGAAGGAATAATTCCTTTAGCTCAAGAAAGGAGAGAATAAACACAAGATCAACTAAATTGCTGATCTTGTGGGAGGAGGGTTTGGAAGGGGTGCAGAGAGAGCTCTGGGCTGAGAACATATCCAAAGTCTCACAGAAATCGCTGATTTCTATGCTGATTTGTGTTGAGACGTCAAGCCATGAACTGAGGCCCAAAGGCCTCACACAACATCCTCATTATAACTTAAAACAGCGCACATTTGCCTGGCTGGCTGTTCTGAGTGTGACCCCGGCCTCAGTCAATCAGCAGACATCTCACCAGATTGTTTTTATAGTACAATCCAGGAAAGAAGAAAGATCTATAATTTTAAAAGTCAACGGAAAATCCTGATGCTGTTCTAGACTTCCAAAATAAGTATGAGTTGCTTTTATAGACAGAAAAAAAGAAAAAAGAAAGAAACCCACACTAACCTGCCAGCTTTGTATTCTCATTAATGCAGGGCGCCACTGTGAAGTCCATCAGATGATTGGCAACTACATGTGGGATCCCAAAACCAATACGTCATTTGATATCGGTGTCAACAGAGATAGCCTGATGCCGCTCTGGTGGAATGGATCAGAGCCTCTGTGGGTCACTCTGACCAAGGCCAAAAGAAAGGTCTACATGTACTATTGGCCAGGTGAGTGTGCTGGGCCTCCAGCACCTTCCAGTCTTTCAAATAAAACACCATGCAGCCTTCAAGAGAAAGCAATGCTGAGCTCTCATTTAAAGGCCATGCCATTATTTCAAAAGTGAGATCCTTGGGGCTGGGGATTTAGCTCAGCGGCAAAAAGTGCCTGCCTGGCAAGCGCAAGGTCGTGAGTTCGGTTCCCGGTACCAGAGAAAAACCAAAAAAAAAAAAAAAAAAAAGTGAGATCCTTACTTAAGAAAAGTCTTCAATGTCTTACATTTTTGCTTTGAACTCCCTAACGTGCCAGACAATGCCATTCTCCGTTTCTCTTGACTTGATAATACTGCTGCAATATATCATTCTCTTTTCATGTGCAAAAGTTTAGATAAACAGCAGACATCAACTGCAGTATGTTTGCTGACTTACAAAGTAAGTTGGTGTACCAGTGCTGTAGATGTTTGAGCTCCCCTACAATACTGAAAAGAGAATTCAAAGACCTCATAACTTTTTGGTGGTGCATTAAATGAAGTCCCTTTTCATCAAGACTCCTCTTGTACATCCTAGATCAATGAGAAACTAGATTATTTTACTTACTGCAATGAGGGAACTAGTCATGCAAACTTCCTTGGTTACTGTGAGAAGTCCTTAGAATACTTCCATCCTGGTAGTTAATATATTTCATTAAGGATGAGAGATTCAATACTAACAAAATAATCAATTTACCATTGGTAGAATTCACTCATTCAGTAAGGGGTGAGCAATTTGATTTTTCCATGCACATGGCTGAAAGCACTTTTCTCCCAATTTTTAATGTTGTAAAACTGTTAATTGATGTTATGGACAAAGAAATATGGGGAGGCCTAGAATAAATGAAAAGAAAAGAAGTGAACAGCCACCTAGCAGGACGTGGGGAGAAGTCACGGAGGGTATCTCAATGGCTTTGGTGGGAGGGGCAGCAGCTGAGGGAATTGTGACAATGTGGTGGGCGGTGGGAAGGGGGCCTTCACGGTAGGGAGAATGGAGAATGGGATGAGTAAGCAAGGCTGAAGCACAGATGGCCCGCGTGGAGGCCGAGAGCGGCAGTAGGAGTCTGGAGGTGGCGTACGGAGGTGGCCACATGGACAGCTGCTCAGGGCACGCAAGGGTGTGTGAGCTCGCAGAGAAGCATAGAACTCAGACAGATGGAGACCAAAAAGCACTCGCATCCAGGCTGCGATGGGAGCCACAGAGCCGACACAGGACAGCGCTAGCCATGCCTAGGTAAGCTCAGGAAGGCCAGCACAGGGGGCAGTGTCAAAACACAGCAACAAACAGACTCAGACTTGCTTTGCCAGCAGAGGTGGTTTGAGGGAGGACACTAATTCTGAAGGCACTTGGAGTTCTGTCCACAGCAGTCACCTAGGACACTACTAATTCTGAAGGCACTTGGAGTTCTGTCCATAGCAGTCAGTTAGGCTGATATGAGACACTTCTGAGCAAGGGAAGGCTTTCAGAGGACTGTCTCATCTCAGATTGAGACTCAGTTTCTGACAAAGTTGAATGTTAGATTGAGGATGCAAATCAGAGCCTGGCCATTCTAATGAGACTTCACTGGAAGAGCCAAACTCATGACTGAGCCCACTGTGATGAGTCCTAAACTCTAAAGACTTTTCTGCACTTCAAGTTCATTCTCAGAAGCATTATTATTAACAAATACAAGGAGTCACATGCATAGGCATAGGAGTGGGAACAGACTGAGCACATTGCCTTAGCAACCAAAACCACTGTGAAGGACCATCAAGATGAATGTTGCCAGAATAGCACAGCAGTTACCTTCCATCATATCTGGTTAGTGTCGTTTGCTGTATCCTAACTTAAATTCTTCACACTTGGGAGGGTGCCTCCCCCACAAACACCCCCCAACTCTTCATGTGCCTCATCTGTATATAACCGGGTGTCCCTGTGATTCTCCACAGACATGGATACCAATGCTGTGGCAAAATGGGGGGAGTGGTCCTAAAGAAGGAAAGTTGCCACATTCTAAGCTTCTCTCTGCAGTATTACAGAGCATTACGCTTTCTCTCATTTTGGAGAAAATGAGTTTATATATCACTGAGAATCTAGTGAATCTCAAAGCTAATTTGCATGTAAAATATCTCATTGCTCCTCCAACACACCTCCTGAAGGGCAGGAAGAGGCCAATCACTTCCTTTGATTCACAGTTCAACAGCTAATGTGATGTGACAAAAACGCCTTAAGACTAGCTACAGTGTTAACAATCGGGAGGAGAGACGCGAAAATGATGGCTTCCTAGAATTTGCACAGTGACCTAAGTGAAGACTAGGGAAAGATCTGGCTGTGTGGAAGTCTTGATGGAAATTAGACGAAATGTTTCTTAGACACCGTCTAGTGCTTCAAATCTGGATACCCAAGTAGCAGCTCTTTGAGAGTAGTTGTTACTTCTTCCCACTCCTGCTAAAGACTGAGGGATTAACGGTTTAACTGCTGTCCTTTCTGTCTCCTCCTTGGGCACCTCCAGCCTCAGCTATAGCCCCAGGAGTGCTCATTTGTCTCTGCAACATTACATGAGTGCAATGGCATTTCTTCCAAACTTTACTTGATTTTATTTTTCTTCTTCAATACTACTCATCCTTCCCTATTCCCTGTGAGACATTGCGCAGACCTCTCAATGAGGCCTGGAAAATTTTCATTGCTCCGGTGAGCTGTGTTATGACACTTTGAGTCTCACCACTAAGTCAATATTTAGAAGTACAATTTAGAAATGACAGTAGTTCAAATCTTTTTGTCAGGTAGATAAACCCTCAGACTGAAAAATTGATCAGTGGTGAAGAGTCCAACCTACCTCACCTCAAGCCTTGCGATATTTAATGTTGTCAACAGACCCTTTAGATTCCCATCCAGTGGTATCATTGAGCAGTGCAGGAAGAGACCTGCTTTAAAAAATGATTCCCAGCCCCAAGTTAGCCAGGAGTACATGACTGAGACCCAATGTTGTTCTGCAAAGAATAAGAGATAAGTATGCATTGTTCACTAAAGCTATTCCTCTACCCCAGCTCTCTGGTTTGATGTCAAAGGAATTTTACTGAGGAACAAAAAGAAGAAGTTCCAATAGTTACTTCATATTGGAGAGCCACCAAAGCAGAGAAGGATTTCTTGAGGAAGGAGAATTGAGGGAATTGGTGTAGATGATAAAATATTGTATAGCAAGTGTTTAAACTTATTCGATCAGGAGTGCTATTTCTTGGACCAGGAGTGCTTACATAGTGGCAGTGGTTTCTTAAGTTTATTCTCACATTTTTTATAAAATGCCAAAAAAAGGAATAAAAATTAGTCACCTTTTAATATCCTGTGGCTAAAACTCTTTGGCATTCCAATTCTGTATCTTTCATTGTCCATTTTACAGCTGTAACTCCCTACAGCCAAGTAGGAAGTCTTGAGCACAAACCACTCCTATGCCCCTGGAACGCTGCTTGCTGGGTGTGGGTCTGGGTTTTTCTCCTGACCCTGTCCTGTCCAGTGCAAGAGTTAAGGCCAATAAGGTGCCTTCTGTGTAGAGGAATACACATCACCACTAGTTTTCCCTCTCTCCCTTTCCAGAACTGGACTGGGTAGGGAGTTAACAAGTAGGTGTCCAATTCAGCTGCCCTTGCCCTTGTTATAATCAGGGAGATTTTTTCTAGATAAATGGCACATACAGTCTATTGGTTAAAAATTATGGGTTATCTACAAATTCTTCCTCTTTCCAGCCATGGTGGGGGCTTGACACCCTTCCTTTAGGGTGTATACAGTTCAGACACAGGGATAATTAGGAGCCCATCATCTGCCACACAAATGTGTGAATCAACAATAAACCTAAATCATTGCCTCTGGACCCAGGGTATCAAATATCTGGATAAAAAGTAGACTATTTTTTAGGCAAATATTTAACAATGCTAATAAAAATTACCTGTATAGTCACTAAATTTCCCAATAAAAATAACCAATTTAGCACTAGACTTTAAGATTTATTTTAATGCTAGAGAATTTATTTATTTTATTTATTTAATTTTAATTTATTTATTTAATTTATTTAATTTTAATTTTATTTATTTATTTATTTAATTTTAGTGAATTTAGTAATTTTAGAGAAGTGGGCCCTTCCTTTGAGAAGGGACCCATTTGGGACTCTTCCTGTCTCTTAGGAACTATTCCTATTTCCCATTCCTTCTCTCCAATAAAGTTTCCTATTCTTAAAAAAAAGTTTTATGTAATTTTAGAACTAAAAGAGGACTTCATACATAATGTGCTGGCTCCAACACTTCTAAATGAAGAAACTCTTTAGGGAATGGATCAAAAGTAGAGATCTTGGGGCTGGAGGTGTAGCTCAGTGGTGGAGTGCTTGCGTAACATGCGTGAGGTGTTTGGTTCAATCTTTAGCACCTCAAAAAGCAAAAACCCTACAAGTCTCCTTTACAGAAAAATACACCCCCACACTACACTTACAGTTTGTGCTTATGTAATACAAGAGCATACAAGATTAGGATTAATTTTTGATGTAGTGACACGTATATACTTCTGATACCTGATTTATTTTAGTTTATATCATGTAAACATGTTAACAACTCATCAAAGTATCAAATGAAATTTAAGTTCCTTTAGTTCATATTTTTTGGCACAAGTAGGCCTGGGTCAAAATTCTGTGAGACTCTGGGTTGACATCACATTACATCATTTTCTTTGGCAGTAACTTTGGCGAGCTCTGCACCACTAATGTTTTTCTGTGTCTGCAGGAAAAGATTACAAATACACATTTCGAGTGTGAGATTGTCTCAGAGAAACTGATCTTCAGAATCATCCCACAGAATTTCTAGGCAGCAACCACTTTTGTTGCAGAGAAATTGAGAGGTGTCGCCTCTCTAGACTGCTGTCTGCAGGAGGAATTCGTCCAGCTTTGAAAGTTTAGATAACAGTCCAGCTACACCCATTCTACTTTTGCAAGATGGTGTCTTGGGCAAAAGAGCTCTGAGTTCTTTTTTTTCGGCAGCATCCATTATGTCGATTAGAAAGTCTTAAAGAGAAATCCGAGGATGAATTTCCATCTTCACAAATCATGGTAAATCCATTTTTTCACAGAACAACTTCAAAGAGAGTAACTGAAGGCTGTGGAATGGGCTCTCTGCAAAAACACAGACTCTCCTCCACGTACCTCTTCCCCGAGAACTCTAAAGAAGGAGATAGATAATCTAATATTTACCTAGATAAATGTAAAAAGCAGTTATGGAAGGTATCATAATGAAAAGATAATTATGACATCATCCAGCAAGGGACATGGTTTCATCTGAGAAACTGTCAAAGATTTCCCTGGAATATGACCTGAGTTAACAACCGGGGGGATGGGAAGGGTGAGAGAGTTCGGGCGTTGGCAGAAATGAGCATGTAGAGTGAAGAAACGGTTTGGTCAGGCCCTATAGGAAATGAGGAGAAGTGTGGAAAGGTCAAGAAACTTAAAGAAGGGAGAATGGGTATGACTTGGACAAGGCAGAGAGGCTGAAGACAGGATAGGCATCCTGAGCCAAGCTGAAGGACACTTTTTTTGGAGAGGAATGAGAAGTCACTGGAAGGATTTCAGGAGGAAATAACAGGATCATAGTGTATCTCAAAAAAAAAAAAAAAAAAAAAAAAAAACTACTCTGTCTACAAAGTGGAGAATGGAGCGGAGGCATCAGGAGGATGATTAAGGGGTGACTGACCAGGCAGGATGAGAATAGTTTATGATAACAGAGGTGGTGTAAAATGACTAAATTGGACATGCACTTAGGAATTAAAATTGGCAGGACTTGGTGATGGATGGGGTTCACGATAAAGCAACTGGGCAGTGATAGGCATGACATTTGGTTTCTAGCTTACAGATCTATGTGGATGGTGGATCTCCAGTGAAACTGGAGACACTAAAAGAGGAGCAATTTGGAAGCAAGGGAACATTGACGCTGAGCGGGCCATTGGAAGGAATTATAAAGGTTCATGCATATTTTGCTTATTTATATTTTTCTTACTTTTTGTAGCTAAGATGCATTGATTATATCAGCAAGAAAGGTAATTTAGTTTGTTTCAACTAATGTTTAAACATTTGGACATTATTAGTGAACCCATGAGAAAATGTACATTTACATAGTATTAAGTATTATAATCTAAAGATAATTTAAGGTATACAAGAAGATGTGTAGGTTATGTGTAAATAATATGCCCTCATATATAGGGGACTTGAGCATTATTTTGGTACCCTTGGGCATCCTGGAACAGGAAGATACATAAAGAAATTAGCTGCAGGAAAATGAATTAATGAATCAATTTAATTGATTCATTAATAAAATTATTTCCCTCCAAATTGCTTTGTTCCAGATTGATTTTAACTCAACTGCATATTGCTTTACATATTTGTGGGTTAATCACTTCGCCACAGTGGGTTAATAATGAGGAATATCCTAGTGTGCATTACAGAACATCTCCAGGAGGCTTTCCAGCTGCATTTAGCTGCCCTCAGCCTCCCAGTCCATGCCTCTGGGGCCCATGTGTTGGAGAGGTAGGGGTAGAAGGGTTTCTCCAAAAAAGAAACTTGGAAATCAACTAGCTCTGTTATTCACTGATATATTTATACTGACTTTTTTCTTCTGTGGCCTGTGTTCTAGATAATGGGGCACCAAATGAATCTGCTACATCCCTGCCACCAGGAAACTTACAGCCTAATACTGTGGCGAGCTGTGTAAAAAGCTGTCATGCCCCAGTGTGACATGCACAGTGAAGACTAGCCTTGAGGTTTTAGCACATCCTTTTGCAGCTTTTGCTGTGGTTCCCTGTCTTAAAATCAATAGAGTGCCTCCTCAGAAATGGAAAATAAAATGCTATTTGATTTCATGTTGAAGTAACACTGGGAAAGGATAGAAGGGAAGGGAAGAAAGCAGGGAGGGAGGGAACAGTAAGGAAGGTGATAGAGAGGAAAGCAGAAGAAGAAAAGGTGACAAAAGCAGCAGAAGGGAAAGGGCAGTCAAGCATCCCCAAAACCAGGTCTTGAGTGATAGCACATCTGAACAATGGAGCACTACTGTCGGGCTCCTTTTGCTGCTCTTACTGGGACAGCTTGTGAGGGCCTGGGGCTCACCCTCCTCCGGGCAGCACCCAGCCTCGAAGCTTGTGAGGCTCTTCTGCCCCATCATTTGCACCATTCCTTCACTTCTCCTCTGCACCCTCTCACATGGCCAAGAGATTTCAACTAGGGCATGTAACTCAATATCTACAGCTATACAATATCCCATTCCAAAGGTTCTCAATGCCTCGCTGCTCTAAAGGAGCAACTAACTTGGCTGTTGTAGCCTTTGGTAGGACCCAGTGAGGAAGAAATTTTTGTGCTGCAAAGTCAAGCACCATCGAGGCACCCTGGTGGTCTCTTCTTGGGCTGATTTTGACACTCCAACTGCTTTTCCAACTCGTGAGCTGGTGTTGGGTTGAGGATTATTCCCACTAAGAGCGTCATCTGACCCAGAGCCAATGCTGATGTGGGAAGTTCCTGAGCCCAGCGACACAGCCCTGCCACCTCCATTGGCCTTCTCTCTGAGAACAGGCATGGGTGCCTGACCTTCAGACTCCCAGGGAGCTCCTGTAAGGCCCCCCTGGCTGCAAGAATCTTTCAGAAGACTCCAGGGAAAAGGCTGCTCTCTACATCCTCCTTCTCCAAGTCTTCTAGGCCGAGGAAATTGAAGTTTAGAGAACATACAAGCAGGGAGTAAGCGAGCTGGGTGGTGATCTGTAGTTTCCTGACTCCAAATCCCATGCAAGTTTCCCTGTGCTGTCACCTTAGCTCTGGCCAAGTCTGGCAAGGGCTTTGCACTGCTGGGGCATCCACCAGCCTTCAGATTTGTGAGCCCAACTCCACAGAGCATACCCCAGGGGCTGTTGGACTCAGAAGGGCAAAATCTCAGCAAAGACGATACTGCTGTATCAATACTCAGAAGCAAAGCGTGCCAGAGTCTTTGCTTTCCAGTGACTGAGGGCAGTCCTAAACCCATTTGGCCAGGTCTGGCTTCCTGCTAGGTCTATATCATATTCTTTTGTTGGTGTCAAATACCCCCTGCAGCAAGAACAGTACATGGGTAGGGGATCACCCAACCTATGCTAAGCCTTTCTTAACCAAGGCTGTAGCCACTGGCATTGAATTGAGCATTTCTCAGAAATTTCACTGCGATGGGGCGGAGAGGTAGCATTTTTTATCCTTTGTGTGCAGAGAGCTGTCCAGCTCCTTGCCTGCTCCTCCCATTCTCCCTACTCCTGCACTTCCTGGACTTCCCTGGAGCTCCTGGGGAACCATGGGCAAGGAAGTTAAAGAAAAGGGCCAGAACACGGATTCCACGTCAGTTCAGCCACTTTCTAGCTGTGCGCCCTGGAGAGAGTCACTTAAACATGTGTGCTCCTGGTTCATCCCCTGTCAAACAGGAATGAAGATGTGCACCTCTCAGGCTTGTTGAACATGTTATATAAGGTAGTAGATACATGCCGGGTCTGACCAGAGTGTGTTTTTAAGAGTTGCAATCTATCCCCCGGCTTCAGGTTCTACAAAGGGGGTTTAGCCTGTGTCCATTTGAATGTGCCATGTGAGGTTACCCTGAGTGAAAACTAAAGCTGCAGGTCACACCAAGAACACAAATGCCCACAGGCAGCAAATCTGAAGAGTGAGAAGCAAGCGCAGTTTTAAATTGCAAGAGAATTCTAGGATGGGCCAGGAGAGCTAGTAAGGCATAGGAAGTAGGCTTTCCAGGGAAGAGATGGACAGAAGGAGCCAGTCATCAGAAGTAGTCAGTGTGTGAAAAAGACAACAAGCCTTACATTTGATGCCTTAGGAATCAGGGATCAGGACCAATGGGCAAAGTACACCATGCACATGATGGGTGCAGAGGTGGAGCTTCTTTTCCCCAGCTACTCGGCTGTTCCAGTAGAGCTGGCTGCCTGGCTGCTTATCCAAGCCTGCACAGAGATGGCTTGCAGGGCCACAAGCACAGCACTCTCTGTCTCTGTTATTCCTGGGAGTAGCTGAAAGCCACCTGAGAAACCTGGGAGACCAAGAGACCCCAGATGTAGGGATGAGGGTAGTGTGTAAGGACTTGGCAATTTCACATTCAAATGGCAGAGGAGGGGAAGGACCCCTCAGTGGGGGCTAGAGTTCCAGAAATCCAGAAGAACTCTGCAGAACTTGTAGGTATTTTGCATATTGGGTAGGTGCAATCTACTCTTATCCAAATAACAGGAATACCATGGAATTTGGTCAGAAATACCAAGTGGTACATAAAAGCAAGATGTTCCCTTTGGGCAGAGCACCGTCATTGCTCTCAAGATGGAGATCTGGAAGCACGGGCTTCACACATGAAGATGCTGTTGGTAGCTGTGGTCAAGGGGATCCAGAAGCTGTAATTTCAGTAGTGGTCATCATCCCTCACATGGTCCCAGTAGGGAGGAGTTCAGTTCTGGAGCATGGGCCAGAGGTATTTACTAATCTAACACTGGCTAGCAAATACTGAGATTAAAACCTTATCTTTGGCCTCATTAAGCAGAGACTCCGCATGAGTAAAGGCATGGTTTCCTTCTGATCTTGGTTTCCTATTAGTTATTTGTTATGCCGAATAGGTCATTTTCAGTTGAGTTTTCAGGATCAGCTTTAATAGATGAGCTACTCCTCATGTAATTTGTCTTTCCCAGCTTGCTTTCACCCCTGTACACGAGACCTACTCAGGGGCATCCTGTGCTCCAGCTAGCCCACTTCTCCCCTCCCAACAGCAGCAAAGGGCCACCACCATAGGTCTCCTTGCCCCATAGGCCAGAATAACCCTGGGGAAAGATCTCTGTGATCAAAGGCCATGCTTCCCCCGAAAGACACGTTCCCACAAGCTCCTGTGCCTCAGATGTATTTTCCTGGAAAAGGTTACATGTTTCTATGAGAGTTAATTGGCTTAGCTGTTTTAATAAGCTCTCTTGAGACATGTATTCAACTGGTGCACACCTGTCTCACATCACATAAAGTGCAGTTTGCTGGAGTTATTGTTACAAGATGTGTCAAAGTTGGCAAGCAGGAGCTGCACTTGGAAGGCGAGACCTGTGTTCCAGGGAGGTTGCAGAAATGTGATTTTATGGGCTTAACTTGGTGGTCTTTGGAGAGAGCAGCCAGGAAAACAGTGTGCATGGAAGAAAAGTACCAGAGCTAGCAGGCAGGAAGACCTTGGGTCATTCACGTCTCCCCTCCGATGTCCTTGTCTTCTCAGCTGTGAAATGATGGGGTTTGTTATAAGGCTGCTGGGTATGGCTGTGAAAGCTGTTAATTACACAGTTTGTAAGGCCATGCTTTATGTCACAGACATCATAGATTTGCATATTTGTTTTGACAATTTTTTTGGTTTGTGGCAGTGAATTATGAAAAATAAGTGTATTAAAATAATTTTCTGAACGATGGAAGTTCAGTGTTTTGAAATTCCTTTAACATCTTTATTCTATACAATGGTATATGGGTAGAGTGGTAGCCCTTGACTGTCCTTTAAAGTCTCCCCCAACACTGTATTTTCTACTCGGAATACATTCATTAGGTTGCAGGAAACAGCATGTGGTGGGAATGTCCAGCAGGAAGGCTTACTATAGACAAAAATAGGAGGAGGTCTGGAAAAGTGAACCCTATTAAGAGTAATTCCCTTCCAAGTAGGGAACAGTGAGAAAACAAGATGCAATGAAGGAAAAACAAGCTCTCAAAGTTAGTACAAAGCCAACATCTTACGCCCAGGCCCTTGCCTTTGTTATTCACTTCCTCGTGGATCCCTGAGGCTGATACTGAAACTATATGCTTCTCAGTCTTATTTCAGGACCATTAATGATCTTAGTGGACCAAATTCTAGGCTCTCTGAAGCCGTGGAAATGGCCCAGAGGCAGCAGCATACAGGTTGTGCAATGCCCTCGCCTGTTCGCAGACAGCCTGTAATGGATCCAGGGGAAAGGCCCACAGATGCCTGATTAGAGAGCTACCTCAGGGACTTACACAACACGACTCCCTCCAGTCTGCTGATCTCTGTCGGATAAAGACTAAAGAAAACAAAAGAAAGCACCTAAACAAATCCACCTGGGAATAATTAACTTTACTCTCTCTAAAACTACCAATTCAGTTTATTTCGTACTACATTACATTGCTACTGTCATTAGTGTCTTTCTGGCTTTCCTTCGCTAGTCATTTATTCATTCTGGATTTTACATTAGCAGTAAGGTTAAAGGCTTTTCCTTTTGAGATTTCATCCAGGAGACACCACCTGGACAGAGCAGAATGTATTTGCCCCAGCCTTTGTCTAGCTGGATAATCATCCTGCCCTTTCTCAGGGACACGTGGAGGTTCACAGCTTCCATCCAAGTGAATGGTGTCCGCAAGGCTTGTATTCGGAGCACCTCTGATGAAACTGAGGTAGATCCCTTCCACCTTTTTGTCCGACTCTCTGATCATTTGAATACTGTATACAGTTAACTATAAAACCTCATTGGTTCCACTGTGAAGATTCTTTCTCTCTCTGTTCTGCTCACAGAGCTACAGTTGTGAGATGAATCCAAGGAGAAGAGATTACACCACCCTCAGTCATCTCATTTCTCCATTCCAACTCATAGCACCACTGTAGGTCTCCGCTTTGTGAACATTGCAGAGAGCTTCTGCTGTCTCCTATCCTAGTTTAGATGTCTTCAAACTGGGTTCTCAAGGATCTAGAAGGACAAGAATGGTTTTAGGGGAATAGTTTAATGACCTCAAATTGTCATATTTATTGCTAAAATTTCCTGACTGAAAGTATACCCCTTTCTTATTCTATTTAAGACGTGTTAGCTCTCCTCCATGAAGAATCTCGAAGGTATGTTGCTGCTGTCATTACTGTGTTGTTGAAAAACCTCCAGCACCAAACAGATGGACAGCTCAGAATATTGGTATAAATATTTGGAAGTTATTTAAGAAAATCTAAGTTGACTTGTCAACTGAAATATTTTAAAATTTATGATCGATCACTGTGAATTTTGGCATTCAGAGAAGCAGTTCAAAGAATTAAATGTCATTGGCACAAACAACTTTTATTTCCTTCTATTTATTTATATGAATAACTTAACACTTATATTTAATGAACAGATTTTGAACTTATCTAATTCGAGAGATTAGTCATATTCCTCCATGCTATATGAATTAATTTTCAAAAGCTGCTCTGTTCCTTTCCTTAAGAAAGGTACCCTTAACCCAGGCACAATGGCATGTGCTTGCGATCCCAGCTATGCGGAAGGCTGAAACAAGAGGATCCCTTGAGCCAGCCTGGACAACATAGCAAGAACTTGACTTAACAGAAAAAAATGGGAGGGGAGTAAATTCACTGTTAAAATCATTTATTAAAATTTTGAGCTGTACCTGGTACAGTAACAGGCTAAGTTGTTCTGAAACAATTTTTCTGTCTGGGAACTAGAAAGGCTGATGGGCGGTGTGTAAGCATGCACATGTATGATAGATCCGAGGCACATCAAAACCTAGAGAAAGAGGTGTATTTGGAAATAGGTACCATCTCTCTGCTCCAGGCAAATGCTGGTCTCAAAAGCAGCAGTTGAGCAGCTAAGTAACTGAACTGCACTTCTAGCAGAATCATAGGATCAGGAAAGGACAAAAATTGGAGTTCAGGGCCCATCAAGGGAAAGGGACCCAGTAAACAACCTACACTTTCAAATGGGACAACATCTTGGTAGGAAAAGAATGAGTTAGAAATAGACAAAGGAAGAATGCTTCTTAAAGACCAAGTTGAGTTTTGAATCATTTTAATCCTTAACTAAATCCATTCTGGATGGAGGTGGGCTATCCACAGCCTGAGCTCTCACCATAAGGAAAAGCATATGTTTTCTAGAAGATAACAACATATGGAGTACCAAATAATTTATAATTTTTCATGTTCAGCATATATATCATTCAATTAAAAAAGCCCAAAATATCAGAAAACAAGGCCTGGCCAAGAAAGTAAAGAGAAATACAACAGAAAATAGACTCAAAGCCATGGATGTTTTAGATAGCAGATGTGCACTTTAAAAGAGCTATGAAGCTGGGCATGGTGGTGCATTCCTGTAATCCCAGCACTCAGGAGGCTGAGGCAGGAGGATTGCCATGAGTTCAAGGGCAGCCTGAGCTCCTTAGTGGGTGCAAGGCCAGCCTGAACTGCAGAGTAAGGCTCTGTCTAAATAAATAAATAAATAAATAAATAAATAAATAAATAAAGCTATTGAAACAGAACAAAATGGAGCTTAGTGTTAGTAAATTAGAATCTTTTTGAAAAAGAGATCTTAAGACTGACAATAGAATGGCCCAGCTTAGCTATGGAGAGTAAAAAGGGTGAAAAAGGCAGACAAGAATGCATGAATCACATGGGACATAGTGGAAAAAAGACACAGAAGGAGAGGTTGGAAATAGTACTTGGGAGATAAGAATTTTCCAAAGCAAAGTGATCTCAAACCATAGATTCAAAAAGTGTTATGTGCTCCACTAAGGAACAGTATAAATGCCAAGACTGAAAACCAAAGACAATGAGAAAAATCCTAAAAGCAGCCAGAGAAAGATGTTCAGAGGGACACTAATAAGACTAACAGCTGTCTTTCCAGCAGAGATTTCAGACTCTAGGTAGATAATGGAATATCATCAAAGTGATAACAGGAAACAATTATCAACCTAATCTTCTAAACTATTAAAAATATCCTTCAGATTGAAGGAATAAGGTATTTTCTATAATCAGATACTTAGAGAACATATTGCCACCAGGTCTAAAGGAAATACTAAATTCTTAGGTGTAAGGAAAATACTCACAGATGGAACTCAAGAGGTAGAAGAAAGAATGAGGAACAAGACAAAGGGTAGATATGTAAGTAAACATCATGTTTCAATAATTATAATCCTATGAAATGCTATAAATTAAAATCTATACAGAATAAAAACACAGGGCGACTGAAGTACAGAAGATGTGAGAAGTGTATAATTCATTCAAGAGTTAGTGTGTTAAACCAGGCATGGTAGTGCACACTTATAAAACCAGCTACTCAGGAGGCCAAGGCAGGAGAAAATGGAGTTTGAACCCCACCTACCTCAGCAACTTAGACCCTGTCTCAAAATAAAATGAAAAGGGATGAGGATGTAACTCAGTGATGGAGCACTCACCTTCCCCAGTACTCCCGCAAAATTATTCAACTGTCTCTATATTGTCTGGGAAGTTATAGCTGTGAAAAGTTAGATTAAATTTTATTTAGTAATATTTCAATTTTGATCACCTCTAGGGCACTTTACAGTAGAAAAGCTAATGCAAATGTATAAATAACAAACTAATGGGGGAAGGGAAGTGGTATAACAACAATAGTAATAATAATTCAATAGAAATCAAGAAAGGAGAAAAATTATCACATATGTGATGGATACAAGACATTATATGGTTTATTTAACTATCATGATATCAGTTAGCATAGTAAATGTAAATTTTTTTACATTTACTAATGGTTTTTCTAATGTGTTATGAATTATTCCTGCTAATCTGAGTGATTACATTCATGTAAAGCTCAAAAGCAAGTAAAACTGATGTGCAGTATGAGAAAAGCGTTTCTATTTGAGAGAGTAATGACTGGGAGAAGCATGGGGTGGGGGCTGTGTGTGAGGTTGATGTTCTGTTCTCTATCTGAGCACTGGTTGCAGAGCTCAATTCACTGTGAAAGAATTCATGTAGCAGTAAATGTAGGATTTATTCAGTTTTTTTGAGTCCATGTTAAACTTTAAAAGAATTTATGTTGAAAACAGCTGTCATCACACCAGATAAGGACAAAAAGTGACAAAGGATGCTCATTAAAGATAAAAATTTAATGCTGAAAGTAACATCATTTTAAAAATATACATCACACAAATACTAAGCACACAAGAGCTGGTACTAATATCAGACAGTGCAGACAGGAAATCTAAAGTATTTTTAAGTTAAAGACATTTCATGTTGATATAAAGTTCAATCTACCAGGAAGATATAACAATCCTAATTGTACTGTTGCATTACACATTCTCAAAGTAAATAAACCAAAAAGTGACAGAACTAAATGGAGAGATAGGCAAATCCACAGTGCTAACAAGAGCTTATAATACATCTTTTAACTGATAGAATTAGAAAACAAATATTTGTAAATACAGAGAATTTTCACAACATAATATAGCTCTACCTAATTGATATTACTAGACAACTGCACTCAATAATAGTCAAATACACATTATTTTCCAGTACATACAAATATTTATAAAAACTGACCATACATTACCCATAATGTGTCTGTGGACAAATTTTATTTTATTTTTGTTTGTTTGTTTTTTGTTTTGTTTTTCTCTGGTACCGAGAACTGAACTCACGACCTTGCGCTTGCCAGGCAGGCGCTTTTGCCGCTGAGCTAAATCCCCAGCCCCTCTGGACAAATTTTAAAAGTTTGAAATCACACAGAATGTGTTTGGCAACTATAATACAATTAAAATAACCAACAATAAAAATTGGCGCCTGGTTTTTGAGACGGAGTCTCACTATGTACTTCACGCTGGCATTGAACTCAGTATGTAGCCCAAGCTGGCCTCCGTCTTGCTGCAATCCTCCTGCTTCAGATTCCCAAATGCTAGGATTATAGGCTTGTGCCACTCTGCTTAGCTAAAACTTATTTTTAATCTTCATATATTTTGAAAATAACTAGAGACTACCAAATAATACTTGATTTGAAGAAGAACATGAAATTTTAGAAAACACCTTGAATTGCCTGACAGTGAAAACATTTTCTATGATATAGTAAGATAAGGAAACTGAAATCGTACTGAGTGAGGAATTAATAGTTATATACATGTATATTAAGTAAGAAAAAAGCTGAAAACAAGGACTCTTCTCCTCCATCTCAAAAACAATGAAATGCCCTCAAGAAGAAAGAAGAAAATAATAATGATATAAACAGAAATAAATGAAATAAACATAAGCATACAATAGCAATAATAGACAATGTCACATTTGTTCTTTTAAAAAATAATAAATTGGATGAAACCTTTACAAAGCTTATCACAGACCAGAAAAGACAAAATAACCAGTAATAAAATGGGAAAGGGACCATCAATCTACATTCCAAGAGATGAAAAAGCTGCAAATGGACTATGCCAAATGTTATGACAATGTATTAGAAAGTTTAGATGAAATAGATAAACTTCTAAGGGAAAAATACCAAAACTGGAAAAAGAAAAAATAAATAGAAGAAATGCTTCTATATTCATTTTAAATTAAATCTTTTAAAATGCTCCCTAAAAGAATATCCTAATATTAAATGCTTCCACAAGTAAATTTTTCAGACATTTAAGGAAACATAATATAGTACTAATCTTTCAGTGAATTTATAAAGATAAATCAGTCCTACAATGAGGTCAGCATAATCTTGAAACTAATGTATGGAAAGGATATTAAAAGAAAGTAAACTTACAAGAAAACTTTTTCATGAACTCGGATAAAATAATTGTAGGCAATAACTGAAAACTGATTTCTGCAATATATAAACTTTGTTTTTTCGTTTGTTTTGTTTTTGGTACCGGGAATTGAACTCATATAGCTGAGCTATATCCCCGGCCCTATATATGAATAGAATAATACATGCCAAGTATAATTGTTTATAGGAATAGAAAATAGGTTTAAAATTTAAAATCAATCAATGTAACTCATAACAATCATAGAATAAAAGAAAAATCATGTGATCAACTCAGTAGATAAAAAACATTTGATAAAATTTAACAACCAGTCATCAGAACTCTTAGTAAACAAAGCTAGACTTTCTTAGGATATACTTGGATAACCAACCCTACATATGAAAATTAATTCTAGGAAATTCCTGGTTTATTGTAAATCTAAGGAAAAAATGTAAAATGAAAGTTTCAGGACAAAAACAGGTATCTTCATGAGCTTGAGTTAGAAACTATTTTGTTAAATACAAAAAAATGCCACTAATAATATAGAAAATGGTAAATGAAGTAACTATTAAAATTAGAAGCTTCTCTTCATGAAAAAGATATTAAAATGGGTGAAAAAATCACAAACAGGGCAGAGACACAACAAATAAAATGTTTATATCTAGAATTCAGAAAAAATTCTACAATTAAAATAGTCAACTCCATAGTAAAGTATAGCAGAGATTTGAGCTAACGTTTTACACAGTTGGTCATCCAAATGGTAACACATGTAAAGAGAGTCAACCTCATTATTTATTAGAAAGTGCAAAATAACTCTAACATGACAGAACTCTTCACATTCACACTAATAGTTAATTCCATGTATCAGTCTGAATGGCCAAGCAGTGCCCATATTAAACATTTGGGGGAGAGGGTGTGAAGGTCTTTCCTGATATGAGGACTATGAATCAGCGGGCCCGGTAAAGTGGTTTGTTCGGAGTGTGGGTGAGCCTTGTCCAACCCACCGGAGACCTGAATAGAACAAGCTGCTGAAGGAGGACTCACCTCTTCCTGCCTAGTGGCTTCAGCTGGGACAGAGATCTGCTTTCAGTGCTCCAGATTACCAGGTCTTTGAACTTAGACTGAATGATAAGCACCAGATTTCCTGTATTTGAAGCTACAGATGGCAGGTTGAGAGACAGCTGTCTGTCTGTCTGTAGGTCTGTCTATCCTATTAGTTCTGTTTCTCCACTGACTACACACACTATAATAGAAAATGGTTTTTTTATTCTAAAAACCAACAAGTCCAAATACTGATAAAAATGGAGGAACTAAAATTTCCATAAATTGTTGGTAGGAGCAAATTGATAGAATAACTTTGAAAAACTCTTTGGTATTAATAAAGGTGAACATATATATACCCCAAATTTAACCATTCTATACTTTTCTTAACAAATCAGACCTAAGCACATCAAAGAAAATATGCAAAAAGTTTATATCAGTAATGTCCATAATATTTAAAAACTGGAAGCAGTCCAAATGTCTAGTCACTATAGAATAAATGAACAGTGATATATTCATACAATGGCAGGTTTTGTTTTCATTGCTATATTGGAAGTAACTTGGAAAGTTATCTCTAAAAATAAGATTTTGGTTTCTTATTACAAAAGTAAAAGATACTTATTTTAGAAAATTTAGAAAAATAATAAAATATAAATATTAGTTATGAATTATCTACTATAAATAATAGAGAACATATTAAGAGGGGATGAACACAGGGATTTATTTATATCATATAAGAAGCGCTTTATGTGGTTCAGATGCTTAACAAACCCAGATTCCTTGTATTACCCATATTTGTCACAGCCCAAGTTATAATAGTTAAGTGATAGATTTAGCCTATGTGTTCACCAGCAGATGAATAGATAAAGAAATGTGGCATATATACAGAATAGAATATTAACCAGCTACAAAGAAGAGTAAAATCATGCTGCTTGCAGGAACATGGATGGAACTAGATATTATCAAGTTAAATGAAATAAGACAGACTCAGAAAAACATATGTCACACTTTTTTCTCATATATGGGACCTTTAAAAAAGTAACAGAGGGACAGTGTTGCCATAAAACTATGAGAGAAGAATAAGAGAGGGGGAAGGAAACAAAATGGGGGGAAAATCAAAGAAGGAAATGGAAGGGTGGGGATGATCAAAGAATATTACATGAATGCATGAATCTGCCAAAATGAAATCCATTGATCAGTATCAGTAATCAGTACTAATATGCACTAATAATATTTTTTAAGTAGAAAAGAAAAGCTGTCTACATTGAAATGGGAAATACCATGTGGTGTTTGTATTGGTCAGCAGTGTGTTTCTGGAACAAAGTTCTTGACCTACATAACTTAAAGGAATAAGGATTTATTTTGGCTCATGATTTCAATAGTTTACTCCATGGTTGGCTGGCTCAAAGGCAGAAACATTACAGCAGAAGGAATGGTGAAAAAAATCTGCTCACCTCACGGCCAGCAGGAAGCAGAGAGCAGAGGAAGAACCACCAGAAGAGAAGAGGGAACCAGTGACAAGAATATACCTTTCCATTTCATGCTCTCCTTGGGCTACTTTCTCCAACGTGGCCTGATGATCTAATTACCTTCCAAAAGCTCACCCCTAAACATATGAGCTGTTTGGGAGACATTTTTCTCTAAATCATAACAATATGTATCTTATGTAGCATTTAGGGTTATTCACTTTTGGAGTAAAACCATAAAAACGTGGATGACACGTACTGACAGACAGCTACCTGACAGTTTATGGAGAAAGGTAGAAAGGATGCGTTATTAGTAAGGTAAACATGTTCATTTTAAGCATGTTTTATTTCTTCAGCAAAACTAAAATATATATCAACTTTTTCATGCTTAATATTCTTTATTTTTAGTTAGCACATATTAATTAAAATTACAAAATACTGGGTTTAATTATGGCATCTTCCTAAATTGATGTAACATACTTTGATCATATGCATTTCTCCTTTTACCCTCCCATAGACCCCAGTCTTGATTCCCATTATTCCTTTCCAGTCTATAATGGTCTCCTTTCTACTTCATGTCATTTTTTTCTCCTGTTTCAGATTACAAATGTTAGGGAAATATGTGATATTTTTCTTTCTGAATCTTAATAGAACAGTGCTGGTGCTGTATGAATGCTGAGCCCTGTCCTACCTTTCCCCATATAGAACATTTTTAACATTTAATATAAATGGGTGATAGCTACAGTGGTGTTTGTTATAATATTATCTGTACTTTTTATTCTTTTTCACTGTGGCCAAAATTGCGTCATGTAAAATTTACCATTTTAATCAATAAAAATAAAATAAAACCCAGGTCCTTAAATCCTTTTGTTTCAGTTTAGTATATTGACTTTATATCTTCATGCTTGTTGACTCATAGTCTCATGATGGCTGCCACAGAACCAGTGATTATGTCTTTACTCTGCATGCCAAACTGAAAAAGAGGGAGACTTAGTGGCAATAGTAGTCTTTTTATCTTCTGAGAGGAAGAAAATTTCTCACTCTAAGCTCCTCAGATATCATTGCCAGTTGTGGGTCCACAAGGGAATCCAGGGAAGTCAGAAAGCTTTCCTTCTGCTATCATTAGAGCTGGAAATGTAGAGGGGAAGTTTAGCATGACTTCAGTTTGGACACCCCTACCCAAAACTTTACCAAACCTGCACCAGTTCTTGTCTTTGTCACATTTTGTTGTATTTATTTCCCCTCTCTTTTAGACTTAAATGTGCTTCAAATATTTATAAAAAGTAATTCATGCTTTACATATTATTTTATTTTTTCACTTATAATATCAATATATGCAAATGGCATCACTATTTTAAGAGCCACATGGTATTTCATATGTGAATATACCATTATTTAATCATACTTATCTTACCAAGAGTTTAAATTTTTTCTATTGTATTACAAATTGTGTTTTGTTAGGAAATACTCCTAAAAGTGGCTTGCTAGGCAAAGAAAGTATACAATAAAAATTTAATGAATATTGCCTAATCACCTTAGTCTCAGGAGATGAGCATTACCCAAGAATCCATGGCAGGAATCCACCACATACAGTAGTCCCCACTTACCTGCCATTTACTTTTCATGGTTTTAGTTATTTGTGCTGTAAAATACTCAAGGGAAAATTCTAGCAATAAAAATTCATTAGTTTTCCAATCATGCTGAGTAGCATGATAAAATCATGCATGATCATACTCTGTTCCACCTGAGCCACAAGTCACAACTTTCTCTAGTGTATCCACACCGGCTTCACACTCACGAGTTGGTCACTTGAAAGCCATTTTGGTCATCAAATCAAATGTTGTGATATTGTGTTGCTTGTAGTCAAGTAGCTCTTATGTTACTCAATAATTGTCCTCAAACACAAGAGTAGCTTTGTAATTCAGTGTTTGGTAACAGAAACTTTTAAGTTTTTCCTTAAAAATGAGAAAATAAAATTACAGTAAAGTATTTTGAAAGACTATATTCACAGAAATCACCATAGTTTTGTTATAATTGTTCATTTCATTTTATTATTAGTTTTTGCTGATAATGTCTTTGTGTGCATAATTTATACATTGGACTTTATTATAGGCACTGTATGTATGAAGAAAGGCAACACTAGTGCACTGATTAATAACAGATGTGTCCTGAGAAGTGTGTTGTCAGGCAATTTCCTCATTGTATGAATATTATAGAATGCAATTACACAGATCAATATGGCTGCAGCACCACGAAGTGGTATGATCTCATAGGACCACCACCATATGCAGCCTGTTGTTAACCCACGAGGCATATGACTTTTATAAAGCGCTCTGTACTATCCATGTTTCTGATACCCACTGGAGATCTTGAAATGTATCCCTGGTGGATAAGAGGATGCTGATGTCATGATGTTTTTTAAGCACAGTCCTTGATCCATAGTGTACCATGAAATAAACTTATGAATTATTAATCAGCATTCAAAAAAACTCATAGAAAAGGCTGGAACAAAAGTTTTAAAATGTATTAAAGCATACTCATACTTCGATAAAAATTTGTTTCCTCTGTGAGTACGTGCATTACTGTACTGTGGTATGGAGCAATATGAGTATTTCATCATGGTTACAGACAAAAATTTTCAATTACTCTCATAGAGCAACTCTCATGCATACCTCCTGATTTCCTGAATTCATTTCTTATTTGATGAGAAATTGTGTAACAGTAATAAATTACAGTGGTGAGGGCAACATTCCTGATTTGCTTGAGACCTAAATGAAAATGGATCCCTTGAAGTTTTAAGATACAGAATTTTCACTGTTCATAATAACTAGCTTGTCAGTGAAGTTTTCATTTCCTCTTTACATCAATTTACATGAAGGTTTTCCTTTTAATTTATAAGTACTTGGATTTATTTTTAGTTAACTGTTATGATTAAATTCCTAATTTTATTACCTGTGGTCAGATAATATGCACTGTGGCCTGTAAAATTTCTGCTTTTTGGAAGTTGTCTTAGTTACTGTTCTCTCGTTGCTGAGACAAAATACGCAACCCCCAAAATTAAGGAAGAAAAGGTTTATTTAGCTTAAAATTTGTGGAGGTTTTCAGTCCATACTCGGTTGGCTCCAAGGTAGAGCGGCACATGACAGAGGGCAACTGTTCATGGTCGCGGAAAACCGCAAAAGCTGCAAGAACGAAATGGAGGAGTGGCAGAAGGAAGAGCAAGCCTCTTTCCCTCCATTATGTTGTATGCAAACTACCTGGCCCAGAGTGGGTGTAGTGCTCACACCCATAATCCCAGCACTGGGCCATGGATCAATCATAAACTCTAGAGCCCTTCTCCATGACTGCATGGGGGGACATCCAGACACAAATCATAACAGAAGTTATTTACATTCTATTTATGGACCAAAATATGATTAGCTTTTCCAATGCTTATGTTTGAAAAAATGTACATTCTGTGATAATAAGATAAAATTTTCAGCATCTATTGAATCCAGCCTATTAATTTTTTTTTTTTTTTTTTTTTGGTGGTGCTGAGGATTGAACCCAGGACCTTGTGCATGCAAGGCAAGCACTCCACCACTAAGCACATCCTCAGTCCCTGAATCTATTGATACTATCATTCAAATCTTCTATATTTCTACTTATTCTTCACATTTTAACTGTGATTATTTTTTCACCAAGACTACAGTCTTTCACTTCATATTTCCAAAATTTCTTCCTGTGAACATGTATATGATGTATAAGTAATCTGTTTATGTAGATTTGCAGCTGTTTTAAACTTTTAACACTAACACATTTAGTTTTCTCATTTTTTATATTTTCAGTATTAGAACTTTCTCAGTATTTTCCTTTTTCACTTTCATACACTTCAACATTTGATTAATTTTTATGCTTTGTCTTTCTTCTGTTAGTGATTTGATAGCTATGCATAAAATCTTTTCAACTCTCTTGAGTCAGTTCCTTACTTGTAAAATGCAGATGGTATCAGTTACATTACATGATTTATAAGGATTGAATCAAGAGAAATACATAAGGACAAAGTGTTGTGCCAGTCCACAGTACCCAGTTAGTAACAATTATTATTAATCTTTATACAATACCGTGTTAATACTATTCATACCTTAATGCCCTACTAACACATTATAGGTATTCAATTAAGTTATTTTTTAAATTTTAGATATAATTTACAGACAATATAATGGATAAGTCACAAGAGTACAGTCTGATGCATTCTCAAATTTGCACTATCTGTATAACTACCACCCAAATCAAAATAAAGTATCTTTCATCATTAACGCTCCTTCCCGTCGGCGACTTTTCAGCCACAGAGGCAAATGCTTTCTGATTCCTGTTGTCACAGGTTAGGTTTGTCCTTTCCCAGACTTCATGTAAATGGAATTCACCATATATACTCCTCTGGGTTTGTCTTCCCTTTTTTTTTTTTTTTTTTTCCTGTACTGGGAATCGAACTCACGACCTCATATTTGCCAGGCAGGCACTGTGCCGCTGAGCTAAATCCCCAGCCCCTATGGGTTTGTCTTCTTTTGTTCAACATAATATTTTTAATGTACACCACTTTGTAGCCTGCATCAGAAATTTATTTTTAACTATTGTGTAGTATTTCACAGCAGAAATATATCATAATTTGTTTTCCCATTACCTTATTTATAGATATTTGGGGTATTTCTAGTTTGGAGCTATTATGGCCAAAATTACTATAAACATTCTTACACAAGTATTTCTGTAGACACATTTTCATTTCTCTCATGTAAATACTAAAGACTGGAATTGATGTCTCATTGGGTACATGTATATTTAAGTTTACAGCATGCTATTGAACAAATTTATGAAGTGGCCATATCATTTAACTGTCCCACCAACAAATTATAAGTGTTACTCATCTTTATTATCATTGATAATTTATTTAATCTACTTTGATATATAACCTTATCAATTTGCCTGTACTTACTGTTGCATGTATAGCTTTTTTCTCCATTCCTTTTAAAAAATCAATGCATTTATACTTCTTCCCTGTAGACACAATGCCAGTCTTGTTTTTAAAGCAGTTTGATCATCTCTGTCTTCTAAACAAAGTGTTTAGTCCATTTATTTTTGTTATAATTATTGATACAATTGGACTCAAGCCTATCATCTTCATATTTTTTTGTCTTGCTTTTGTTCCTCTGCTTCCCTTTCCTGGTCTTATTTTCCATTAATTGAATACTGTACTTTTAGACTTGTATTTTACCTACCCTTATTGATTTAAAATTTTGAGGGCTGTTCCCTTAATAATTACTCTATATATTCTGCCATGCATCCTTAATTTCTTCATTTTCTACCTTGAAAGAAATCTGTAAGTTGTCTAAATTGGGCTCAAGCACACTATCCTCCCACCTCAGCCTGGGATTACGGGTGTACATCACCATGATCAATTAGAGTTTTAGATTTTTTTTTCATCTCATTTGTCCACGTATATACTTATTATTTTTATTATCATAAATTTTAGTTGTACATGTGTTGTAAACCCAATCACATATTGTTATTAATTTTGCTTTATTCAATATCCTTTAAATTTTTTTCTTTTATGTTTGGCTTTTCTTTTTTTTTTTTTTTTTTTAAATTTTTTTTTTTTTTTTTTTTTTTTTTTTTTTTCTCCGGTACCGGGAACCGAACTCACGACCTTGCGCTTGCCAGGCAGGCGCTTTTGCCACTGAGCTAAATCCCCAGCCCCTATGTTTGGCTTTTCTGGCCAGTATTTGTGGGTCAATCTGTTGACATTTTTTTCTTAATTATAGGGCACATTTCACTGTTTCTTTGGATGTTTTATCATTTTTTTACTATATGCTAGACATTATGTGAGAAAAAATAGTATAGTATAAGATATTTTCCTCAGAAAATTCCATCTCTCCTCTATGTCAGTCCTCTGGGATATCATCTAAATCAACTTAATTTATAGCTACATCAGGTTGGGGTCTTTTCAAACATTTAGTTATGTTTGCTTTGACACCGGTGCTATACGTGAAGAAAGATAATAATGATCACGCTAGCAGGTCTTAGAATTTTCCCTGTGGAAAACCCTCAGTGTTTCACAGAGAGAATCTTTGCTGTCAACATCTGAGGTCACTCAAGAGTTCTTTTTCTCTCCAGCATTGTCCACATGTTAGAATCTTTTTCTCCATTCAGATATTCTGTCCCTTATCTTTGACAAGACATTACCTTTCACTTAGGGAAGAGTTTGTGCATTTTGATTATTTCTCTGGTTTCTCCTCAGCCTTTGGTAGCTTACTGCCATCGTCCTTGAATAAATTCAAATTAATTATAGCCATGCCTTATTTTATTGTGCTTTACTTCATTGTGCTTTGAAGATATTGTGCTCCTTAGAAATGGAAAGTTTTTGACAGCCCCGCATTGGATGAGCCTATTGCCACCATCTTTCCAACAGCTCAAGTGAGTGTTAGTAGTTTTCAGCAATAAAATATTTTTAAATTAAGGTTTGTACTTTTCTAGGCATCATGCTACATTGCACACTGGATAGACTACAGAATGATGTAAACATTACTTTTATGTGTACCAGGAAGCCAAAAAGTTGGTGCGACTTGCTTTATTGTGCTATTTGCTTTATTGCAGTGGTCTGGAACTAAACCTGCTATGTCTCTGAAGTATGCCTGCATAATTTTTTAAAATAGAAAAATTCCATCACAGTGTAGCAACATCTGTACTTTACCACCTATTGCTTCTACCTTTACTACACAATTTTATGCTAAATACTTTGTGTACTACTTTAAACCAAGGCAAGAATAAATTTCCTAGGTGAGCTATATTACTATGCCAGTCTTGAATCCAAATTCATTATAATCAAATAAAAGGATTGAAAGAACATGTGTTTTTTAATATGAATAAACATACTGTTGATTATACAAAAACATTTATGATTTGATACTGTATTAAGGTACAGATATCAAAAAGGCATTCTATTTCTTTATCTGAAATGTCATGGTCAACATTCCATTACTTGAAAACTCCCACACCCATGTACTAGCGGTGCAAGAGTATAAGGCTCTAAATTTTCTGAAAAGGATGTGGTATCATATTTATGATACTAAGCACTGGGTGGATACAGAGTAAATAGTTTTGAAAGAATAATCAAAATTTACAAATGGCCTTTGACAGATAAAACACAGGTATCTATAGTAATCTAACCAGTCAAGATTCCACTGGCATTTCTTACAATAATAAATATTTTTCCAGAAGCCATGAGCAACACTTATTCGTGGGTCAGATGGCCATTTGTCCTACCTCACTGACAAGAGAGCTGCCTGTCTTTGAGTTCTTTCAGTTTTCCTAGATGGACCTTGTTCTCCCTGAACCCCAGATAAGGCAGTCGAGGGTGGAGTCTCCCACAGAGCGCTCCAGTCTTGCAAAGCTATGCCAGGTGAAGGGACTCTTCCTGACAGCTGCTCCACCATCTTTCAAACCAGCTGGAACCAGTTGGCAGAGGTATCCAGGAGTGAGATCTGCACATTTTCTAACAAGAGCCTCCTTCCTCCCACACACCCTACTTCTTCTACTTTTACTCATTTCTACTGGGAAGTCATTTTCCCTGAGCTACAAAAAAGAGAAACATCTGATCTCCTACACCCTGGCATTTCAGGGGTTTTGAAGTTTTTCACACATGCATGATTGTTTAAAAGTTCTCAGAACTTTTGCTTGTGCTGCTGTTTTTACCTTGGATGCCCCTCACATTTCTGCGTCCGTCATCCTTCTTCCACCAGATTTGACTCTGGGATATTCCAGGAAGGAGACCCTGACTGATTCATCTTTGTTTCCACTATGTCTGCGCATAATGACTAGCTCAGAGAAGGTTCCAAATAAATATTTACTCAACTAATGTAAACTGAGACTGACTCACTCCTCTCCTGCTCTGTGTTCTGATATATGGTTGTGTCTCTTCCTCAGGGTGACTACTTCTGCCTGTCCAAGGGTCCGGGGAAGAGAATCTGAGCACATCACATCTGGCTGCCTTTGATTCTTTCACTGCATCTTGGGAGAGGCAGGGCTATGGCTCAAAATCCTCTCTTAAAATTAATTCTTTTTTTTCTTACTAATCAAGCAGAATGTACCTCAGCACAGTTAGTCTTATAATACATAATAAAATATTTATTTTGTAATTATCTGACTAATCAGATACTGTCCAATATTTAATTCTGTAATAGGCAAAGGCATACCAGAAGACTTAGTTATGAAAAATCTCTAGGAAAAATTTTTAATTGAGGTAATTCTGTGCATAATTAATTTTTGTGTTGTTTCTACTATCCAGTTTTTACCAGGCTCTATCATGGGATGCAGTGTTACACAGAAATGACATTTAAGAATTTCTTCTCAGGGCTGGGGATTTAGCTCAGCGGCAAAAGCGCCTGCCTGGCAAGCGCAAGGTCGTGAGTTCGGTT
>NW_004955403.1:24751117-24840672 GCF_000276665.1 Chinchilla lanigera
TCCAAAAAAAAAAAAAAAAAAAAAAAAAAGAATTTCTTCTCCTCCAATTAAGCAAAATTGCAATTAAATACACCACCTATCAGCAATAAACTAATTTAGTTCAAGGAAATGTACAAAAATTTTATTTTGACTAATTATGTTTGCTTCCTGAAATAGGCTCAGGACCCTCCATCAAATATTAAAGAGAGTAACCATTTGCCATCTTTTTCTTTCTTAGGCTGTGAGGTTGAGATTCTTGGTGTCAGACCTACTTATTGCCTAGAATATAAAAATGTCCCAACGGATATCAATTTTGCCAATGCAGTCAGTGATGCTCTTGACTCATTCAAGTAAGTGTTCCAAATTCTTAGCCATCCCACTGTTCTTGTTTCAGGACCAATAATGGATCCTAAGGTGAATCAGGAGGGCCTGATATAGGTGAAATCATGTCTTGAAGAGTTGGTAACCCAATAACATAAATATTGTCAACTGCTGAGAAGAAATGATTATGATTAAGTATTTTGGGCAAGGAACTCTGGAAATGTTCAACTGAGAGCAAGAAAATCCCCAGGGGTTTAGGACTTCCTTTTCTATGCTGTCGGACAATGGAAAAGCACAACAAATGCTAGCGCTTTCCTAATCATACTTTAGCAAACAGTGCTATCAAAAGATATCAAGAAGTATTTAGCAAAAGGGAGGATGTATACTCAAATAAGTTTGGAAAATTGCTTGTTCGTCTACCTTCTTCTCAGAAATACATGCAGCACATTAGTGTATCAGAACACAGGACCTTTTTTTCTCCGATGGAGAACAATAACACAAGGTTTGAAAATGCAGAAATTAGTACTGCTGTTCCAAATAGCACACATGAATCTTTTTTATTTTAAAAAATAAAAGAAGGAAAACATATTAACAAACAGACATCTGTTTATAAAATAGCATAAGAACAATACAAACAAAACAGAGTTACAGACATAGTTGTAGGAAATTAACCATGGTTGTTGTATTATTACTGATATCTTCGAAGTGGTTTCTCAGGAAAACAGAGACATAAAAGATTGATCAAACAAGTAATTATTAACTGTTCCTTTCTGTAGAGTAATAGAAGACAGAAGTATAACTATGTTAGCTATCCTATCTCTACATACTTACATAATTTCCCCTTCTTTCCCTTCTCGTTTCCCACACCCCAGCTGCCCTTTACTTTTGAGCATTTTCCTTTCATTTCATAATGTCTATCATACCTTCTAATTTTTATTCACTCTTTCAGGTCTTACTCTAGTGAGACAATACAATGCTTACACATGAAAGTCTGATTTATTTCACTTATGTGTATGGTCTCTAGTTGTGACCATTTACCTATAAAAGCCTTGAGTTTATCTTTCTTTATAGCTGAGTAATATTCCATTATATAAAAGTACCACAATTTTTTTATCCAATCTTCAGTGGATGGACATTTGTGTTGCTTCCACAATTTAGCAATTACAAATTGCGCTGCTGTGAACATGAGTGCACATATAAGGCTGTGATATGATGTTTTCAGATCTTCTGGGGAAATACCCAGAAGGGGGATAGCTGGGTTGAGTGGGACCTCTAGACCTAGTTTTCTGAGGAATCTCCAAACTGATTTCCGCAGTGGCTTCACCAGTCTGCATTCCCACCAGCAGTGGAGAAAAGTTCCTATTTCTCCACAGCCTCGCCAGCATTTGTTATTGGTTGATTTCTTAATGCTAGCCATTCTTACTGGGGTGAGATGAAATCTCAAAGTTGTTTTAATTTGCATTCCTTGAATGACAAATGATGTTGAACACTTTCTCATGTATTTATTTGCCATTTGTATTTCTTTATCTGAGAAATGTGTATTCATCTCAGCTGCCCATTTTTGGATTGGGTCTTTGAATTTGCGGGGGGCTGATGTTTTTAATTCTTTATATGTTCTAGATAGAAGACCTTTGTCCGAGGGACAGTCAGCTAAAATTTTTTCCCAATTTGTGGGCTTGCTTTTTACTCTGCTGGTGATTTCTTTAGATGGGCAAAAACTTTTCAGTACAATGAGATCCCAGTCGTTGATTCTTTGAAGTATTTCACGGGCAGTTTGGTTTTTGTTCATGAACTCTCTGCCTACCCCTATGTCTTCGAGGTTTTTACCTACTTTCTCTTCCAATAAATTCAGTGTTTCTGTTTTAATACTGAGATCTGTGATCCATTTTGACTTGAGTTTGGTGCATGGTGATAGTCTCGGGTCTATTTTCAGTCTTTGACAGGTGGCAAGCCAACTTTTCCAGTACCATTTATTAAAGAGTCTGTCGTTCTTCCAAGATAGGAAACCAGCTGCGAGTCTGCGTGAGAACTCAGTAACCAAAAAGCTGAGGGGGGTGGTGGCTCTCAAACGCCCAAGGAGAGAGTAAAAATCACCATGACTGCTAAGTGGATTTCTAAGGCAGAGCACTCAGAGTAATTAGAGTGTGGAGGCCAGGGCAGGACCCTCATATTCACAAAAGAAGGAGCGTATCCTCCAAGGGGAACTCTGTGAGCGTTAGATACGTCAAGCTGGTGTGCTGATCACTAGCACTGAACACGTGAGTGGGTCACACTAAGACTGACTCAGACACAAAGGTGACACTTACGGACCCCTATTGTTTCATTTCCCCTTCTGCCCCCGTCCATCGTGCTGAGCTGCAGTTACCCCCGTAGAACTAGCGAGGGAGAAAAACAAGACCGCTGCTTTCACTGATTCTTAAAATATTCTACTTCCATGAAATCTTTCAAAAGGGGCATTTAGGATACCTAACGGCTCATGCCGCAATTGACAGGTTGGAAGGAAAGTTATTTTAAAATGCTTAAAAGATTGAGAAGTAACAAATGTAAAGGTTTATCTTTTGTGAGGAGAGGGAAGGGGCAGAGTCTGAGGAAAACAGCCTTTCAATAAATGCTCTTCCATGATTTATAAATCACATGTTTTGTGGGTCTGCCTGCTACCTACTCTTTTTTCTTGTTGTTGCCCGCAAGGACTCAGAAGCCATTCATAGAATGATCAGGGAAATTGTATTATGGTCTAGTTTGTGCAAGCAAAGCAGAAGAGCACAGTACGTACAGCAAACGAGCATAGCTGGAACTTTGGGATCGTTCTATGTCTCCCTGAGTCCGGTCCCAGCACAACCGAAGTGCTAGTTCTCTCTGCCGCCTTTGCTATGCCAGATATGAAAATACGGATTATCAAATAACAACAGTCTGTAGCGGTGTCATCTCTCTCATGCATCCTGCCTCGCCAGAAGAACGGACTCTTTGCAGCGATTCACATGTAGACAAGCAGGGGGCGCACAGCCATGAGAGTCTCAGGTCAGCTTTGGCTGACAAGCAGATTGCCCTATCTTCAGGGACGCCAGAATGCCTGAGAGATAAGTGCTGGGCTCTCCTTCCTCTGAGGAAGTGCTGTTCTTGTGCTTTTGTTTTTCTTTTTCAAGCAATACGATGAAGGCATAGAATGATGAGGAATTGCGTCTTTACCTTGGAAAAAGGAAGGGTTTTCTTAGTGATGGTAGTAGTACTGGTGGAGGTGGCAGTGGTGGTTGTGGAGATGATGGGGGTAGTGTGTGTGTGTGTGTGTGTGTGTGTGTGCAGCAAAGGCATTGGCTTCCTTTAGACAGAAAAGGCTGCAAAGAACTGCAGATATAGAGAGGTATCCCAGGATAACCTTCCACATGGTGCAGGGTGGAACTAAGTTGCCCAACCCAGCACCATTAACATTGTAGTTAAAGCACATGGCCTTGAGCCCCACAAAACACCACTCACATAGTCTGCTATATGAGTGATGCCCCTGCAGTTGGGCAGTGAAGGCCTGAGCAGAACTAAACCAAACCCATTACCTTATGGGATCTTCAACTGGTTAAGTTAACAGAGACACCAGAAATAGCCTCTTTGAATAGTAAGTGAAAAGATACAGATCCATCATCTCTAAAACTAGGCAGTCCTTAAAATGAGAGAAGACAAGAAGAAAAATAAGCCAGAGGATACTGCCATGAAAGGCAGTAAGATAACTTAGGCCCCTCCCTAGAGAAAAAGAAGTACTTTCTTCAACCAATTTATGCATTATTAGAAGATTTCTCATTATCGTTATACAAGATAGACTGATGGTTGGGGGTCAGTATTTTCCTTTAAAAATAAGTTTAACCTCTGTCCTATTTAGGAGCAAAGTAGGTGATAGCTATGACCTAGAACAGCCTAGAATAATCCAGTCTGTTCTGCAAGTGGCAGCTTGTGCAAGCAATAATGTGGCTCAGAGGAGTCATAATTCTCATGGCGTGTGTGTTTAGATAAAATTGTGTAATAGTTATCTTTTTATAATATAGCCCTAAGTGGAGAAGCTTGTCTAGAAGGCTATTGGCTCACTTCCTGAGTTTTGAGAGGTTTTGTTTGTTTGCATTACTAGGGATTGAACCCAGGGACTTTGCACTAAGCTACATCCCCAGCCAATTTTAAAATAAATTTAAGACAGGGTCTCATCAAGTTGCTAAGTTGCCCTACCATAAAACTTGGGTCCTCCTGCCTGTCTTCCAGAGTGCTGGATTTACGCGTGTGCATCACCATGCCTAGATACCGCCTATCTCAAATTCCTAGTTGTAATTTGAAGAAGAGTTTGAATTTTCAGATGTAAGTGTCTGAACGC
Organism: Chinchilla lanigera; assembly: GCF_000276665.1. NCBI lineage: Eukaryota > Metazoa > Chordata > Mammalia > Rodentia > Chinchillidae > Chinchilla > Chinchilla lanigera. The sequence continues at coordinate 24,755,763 of NW_004955403.1, forward strand.
GTACACATGTTTCTCTGAGTCAGTACTGCTTCTAAGTTTCCTTTGTCCACATGGAACACAGGGTAGGTGGGCTTTGACAGAAAGCAGGACGTGCCAGTCCTACCAGGGTGATTTCTGCAGAAGGTCCACGCGGGTCACAAAGCCGCACACGCCTCTGCAGGAGGCAGCCACCCTTGCCCACATCTGACCTGGCCATTGCTTTCCGGTGCTCAGCCTTGTTGTCCCCAGTCACATTGTGTCAGATGCTGTCTTTGAACTTAGATATTTAGTTAGCATAGAGAAGGAGAAAGGACAAGAATGAGTGTTTTTAATACCCATCTGCCAGCACTACAAGGGGCTCTATTTCTATTAATGCATTCTGTTCTGGCTTCCATTATAATACATAGCTCTTGTCCTCCTCGTTTTACAGAAGAGACCACTGGCTCTGAGGGTTAAATACCTTGGCCTGACTCTCACAAGCTAGGGGGCTGGAGAGCCAGGACCCAGCGCTTTCCACACAGGCTTAGCATCCTACCTCCTGGGGCCCATCCTGTGTGGGAAGAAGTGACTGAAAAACAACTTTCATTCCTTCAAGCTGATCTTCAAGCAGACTTCCTTTTTTTCACTTTATTTTATTTTATTTTACTTATTTTTGAGACAAGGTTTCATTACACAGTTCAGGCTGGCTTTGAACTCACTTTGTATCCCTGTCTGGCCTCAAACTTGCAACAATCCTCCTGTCTCAGCCTCCTGAGTGCTTAGGTTACAGGCATGTGCCACCACTCTCAGCGACAACCAGACTTCTAACACTTACTAAAGGAAAACCAGACCAGAGAGGAAGTTGAGAACCACCTTCCTGTTCACTGTGGCACTACCCTGGGCCTGGGACTCCTGCGGGGTCAAAGTGGATGAGGCCTTTGCAGTCTGTTTGGTATTTTATGCATTCAGTGCATGCAGCCACCTGGTGCACTTTGTACTGTACCACTACACACAGGTACTCAGCAGGCAGCACCGCTGTTCATACTACCACCTCACTGCCCGAAGAGAGGACAGTTTGTGATGTGTATAATTTAATCTATTGTCCTGGAGGTTCTGCTTGCAGGATATTTACAGTTCAGTGGGCAAGAAGTGGTACATGGTGCTTAGGCTGAAATAAGCCATAACAAGTAGTTTTAGGGTAGGTGAAGCAGAGTGCAGGTGAGGCAGCCTCACTGAGTCCTGGCTCCATGGAGGGGGCCAGACAGTAGCTTCTAAGTTGACCACACAGGCTCATCAAAGGGTTGGTCAAGGAGCCACCGGGCTGCAGGAATGGTGGACACAGCTGTCATCCCTTGTCAAGCTCCACACTATTGAGCACAGATCCAAAAGAATTCCTTCAGGATCCCAAAACCTCAGTGGCCACTAGTATTAATAAAGGAATAGAGGGATGGGAGGTTATCTCCATAAGCCACCTGGAAGCCAGCTCAAATATCTTGGTCTGAGACTCTCCTCCCTGTGGACTGAGAAAGATGGGAACATGGGCCCAGGCTCACAGAGACCAGGTTCCCCTCTTGCTGCAAATACACACTCAACAGAAGTGATATAGGGACTTCTAGAAGAAAAAGAGAAGAGGGAAGCATTTCCTTCCCCTTCTTTCTCTTTTGCTGTATGTCAGAATCTTTATAAGCATCAGTTCATTTCATATCCAATATAGACATTCATATGAGAAAACTGAGGTTTGGAGATACTTCTACTATTCCTCTAAGACCTAACTAGGAAGGAGAAAAACCAGAATTTGAATGCAGATTTGTGCTGTTCCAATGCTCCTGTCAAAAGTTAATTTTCAAAACTAAAACTTTGTCATATACTCACTACATCTTTGATTGAGAATTATGCCAAGGTTCAAATTAATTTACTACTGAAGAGTCAGGAGGGTGACAAGGTTGGTTAGGAGAGTTTGAGAAATACACACACACACACACACACACACACACACACGCATGCACACATGCACACACATACGCTTGAAGAAAAGGAATGAGGAAGACGATGGTGTGCGATGCAGAAATGCTTAACAACACAGAGGATAATCACAATGTCATTTGGGGGGCTGTTTCTCTATCAAACAAAAATAATTTTCACCATATCAGCTTCCCTACCAGTTAACAGCTACGTTTACAGGGTCTGAACATTAATTAGCAGTTTAATCTAATTTTCAAGCAAGTTTAATGACCAGTGCTCTAATATGGCACTGAAAAGATGGGTGGTCATTTTGGGCCTTATCTGTAAGTTTTGGATTATTTTCCTTAATTGTCAGTAACTAACTCTTCCTTTAAATTGCCTTCATTTCTCACTGTCTAATTCTCTTTCTAACCCACTTCAGTCAGGCAAATGGATGTGGCATTATGAACTACTTTTATATTGCAATGAAATCTGGACAGAATCCTAAAATGATGGGAGACTTGCTTGTTTCCAAAGCTCCAGGGCTAAAAGCACCTACAGGTCTCAGGGAACTGGGATGACAGCCACACGTCCTTCTGGCATGGTTCTTTTGCCTTAAAGCTGTAAATGGCCAACAGCAGATCTGCAGGCCTCTCTGCCCATCTCTCCTCACCCACAGTTACAAACGAGCTGACCTGTGATGGAGACCAGGCCCATATGGAAAACAGCTGCCTATAAGAATTCATCTGCACAACTCCATACAGGCAGGAGCCCTCAGAGACTTAGGTGAATCAACGAAACTTTAACATAGAAACCTTCGCTTGTGCAACCCTGAAATTGCAAGCATCCCAAATCACGTGTTCCAGACATCTGAGATTGAGTTTCCTGACACAAAGCCATCAAGTAAATTGTGATACTTATTAGCTATCCAATCACATGGAGATTTGTGACTATGCAAAACAGCCTTGGGGAAGCTCATCTAGTGACTGCAGCATTAAACCAAAGTGTCCAAATGAAGAGAACTAGAAGGATTCCACTGAGCATTAATGCCACATTAAACCTTGTTTGTGAAAACTCCTCATTGTAGTACGTTTACCACTCTATCAAATAGGACTTTTCCCACATATAACCCCTCACTGAAAGTGTGGCCATCTAACCAGATCATGTGCTGTGTGAATCAGCACACCTGGACTGCCAGAGATGCAAGTACATAAAAGAAGCAGATGCTGAGGCTTTTCCGTAGGACAGATTTTGCAGAAGCTTCCATTCTGCCCAAGCACAGTGATGGAGGAAGAGCCATCAGCCTCTCTGTCTGCTGCACGTGGGCCTCAAATGAATTTCAGCATAGGGATGAAAATGCCATTTCCTCATATGAACTCTTACCTATCCGCTACATACTGCAAGGACCCCAAAGTGACTTTTTTGTATTCTACTGTGTGTGGATGCGGGGGAAGTTTGGATTAGTCATTCACACATTAACAAAGGTGAATAACGATAATATCATTTTGAGCAGTGCCTGAATAATAACCTCGCCCAATCCACATTGTGGAGGAGAAGGGTGGTAATGAAATTTATTAATGAGGGGTCAATTTGTTTTGCTCTAAAAAAAGAAAAGAACTTTTGAGTAATAATTTCCCCTAATTTGAAACCAAAGTATTCTCAAAAAACTTAATAAAGTGCACCTCTGAGTGCCCCATAGAAACTCACAGCATCACTCAAGAGCACGTGACCAGGTGAAGGAACGTGCCAGGCAGAACATTCTCGGGAGTTTGGCCTTGGTTTAGATGATGGAGTAGATCTAGACCCTTGCAGGCAGTTTGGTAGAGTTAAAAGTGTTCTGACTTTGGAGTAGATTTGAATTTCCTGTTTTAGCTGCGTCTCAAGGATCTGTGAGGCCTTCAGTAACTTCTAGGACCCTCTTAGGCCTAGTTCTTCATTGGCAAAATCTGCATATCCTCTCCTATGCAAAGCCTTTTCACTGGAACTCTAGATATTGGAGGCAGAGTCAACCTACATACACAGTCCACCATGCGTCTCGAAGTGAAGTGACCAAGTTTCAGAGCTGCTTTTGCCGGTCTCACACCCGGCTTGCTAGAGGTTTGTCAGAGTCATGTAAGATAGCAAGAATCATTTCCAAAAGATCACTTAAGCTGAGTAGAACATTTCCCCACTGGTGTGGGCTGTCAAATTCTGAGTATTTAGTGGTTGCATTCTGGGGTCCAGGTTTGAACTCTGGCTCCAGCCACTATTAGCTTTGTGATGCTGGCTATGTCTTGAACTCTGAATTCTTTTAAGGTTGCTTTGAAGATTTAATAAAACAATGTATATAAAAGACCGCACCGTGACACTAGACCAGTAACTGCCATTTACTGAGCACTTGTTATTATACAGTTCACTGTCAGTTCGAGGACTCCTATTGTGCATTAAATGGAGAAAAAGTCACTTTCTCTGGAGTAAAAGAATCTCAGTTTAGAGAGAGAGAGGACACAGAAGTGGACAATTACAGCACAGTATGTAAATTCATAGCCCAGAATAGGAACACACAGAAAAGCCACCTAGCCTGGCCTCGGGATGCCAGAATAAGATTCCTGGAGGAAGCGAAGTTGCCCTTAATCAGAGGAGGATCGGGCACTGTAATTCTAGTTGGGCAAACCAAGCTGTCTGAATTTCTACGAGGCTATTTTCCTGTGTAAGGATGGTAGGAATGAAGCCCCCGCAGATGTTTTCTGGGGAGGCCATGATCAGCAGAAATCACACTGTGTGTTTGTGTGTGAGTGTGTGTGTGTGTGTGTATTTAAAACATTTTTCTAAGAGAAATTTTTCAATTTGCCAAGGGTATTAATTGTTACCTCTTGTAAAGTCCAAACAGAGCAATTACCTTTAATTTCTTTTCCATGGCTTCATTTCTTGTTAGTTCTTATTACCATCATTGTCATCCTTGTCACCATCTTTATCATCATTGTTGTGATCTGTTTCAGGTGCTTTATTGGGGGACAGGGAAGTGAGCAAAGGCATAACTGGGGGTGGGAAGTTACAGGTCAGAATGTACATTGCATGGTGCTCCTCGCCCCACCCTCACTCCACCAGCTTCCTTCTCCCATTTATATTGCTGGCTTTTCAGCATTGAGGATTAAGTAGCTTGAATTCCTACCATTGATGCTTTAGCCAAGAGGGTGAGTCTTTGCACCCATAGGAGTGTGGTTACCTCTAGAATTCACTCTATATCCACACTAGAGCCAACCTTTCATGTATCCCTCATATAGCAAGCACTCTGGGATGTCTGCTGATGTCAGGCTCTAAACACTAACCTATTTACATCCCATCTTGCCAATCAATTAGACCCACAGTCTAGTGTTTTATCTAGAGACTTCCTTAAAATCCAGTAATAATTGAGCAGTAGTTATTTAAATGATTGCTTCCAGGTGTATGACCTACCAATGAAAGCAGATGGGAAGGGTAGAGCTATAAAAAGTATCCTCTGCCTGTTAGCACATCCTCCAACTCTTAGAGACATGATGAGCAATTCCATACAGCCAGAACAGGGGGTGGGCAATAGACACATTTTCCAACTTTTGTCACCAAGGTGCTCACAACTAGCAAGTCTTGGTTCAGTATTCCTCCAGCTGGTTCATTTTGAGGGAGGGGCCTTGCCTGGCACACAGAACAGGGTTTTGGGGGATGCCAGTGGCTTCACAGAGGGCTGGTGGGTCACAAGGGAGTAGGTCATCAGGTGTCTCCTTTAGCCATGCCTCTCTTACCTGTTCCCTCCAGGAGTGGCCGGGCTGACCTTGTGGCCATATACCATGAACGCATCGATGTGGAAGGCCACCACTACGGCCCTTCCTCACCTCAGAGAAAAGACGCCCTCAGAGCCGTGGACACTGTCCTGAAGTACATGACACAGTGGATCCAGGTGACTTAAGCAAGGACAGCGAGGCTGCCATTCTTTCTGATCCCTCTGTGTTTCTCCTTGACTGCCGCTCCCTGCCATCTTACTTCCTACTAGACCAGTGCAAGGCTGTTTCTTCTTCGTAGAGCACCTCCAGAGGGTCCAAGAGACCCCTCATCCCACAGCCTGGCCGGGAGGATTGGAATGACCTCTGTGTGCCTCACTACCTGACCTAGCCGGCAAACTGACCCCATTCTTTAGAATCCTAACAAATTTGGTAACCAGCGTGGCTGGAGAAGGGAGTCAGACATGGGAACTGGCTGAATGACTAAGTGCAAGTTTTTGTTTCCTTGTTATGTTGTGTTTATTTTACTTTTCCGTTGTTTACATCTATAATATGAACAAACAAGAGTTCTTATACAACCATGCAAGTTGGTTAAAAATGTAAAAGAAAATAAAAGCAGGGAGCGTGGTTTGCAAAGGTAAAGGCCTGGTCTTATTTTTCTGCACATATTGGGATGGGAGGTTTCCCCTCCCCAAAGTGCTTCTGCTGTGAATTTGAACTGTTTCTCATCAAGGCAGATGGTGGATGATTAAATTCAGAATTGAGAAAATATCTCTTCTCCCATACTTTGTGGTTTAAAAACAAGAGAGCCTCTCTTGGAAGGTGCTGTAGCGACCGCCTTTGCTCTCCCTACAGGAACGAGGCCTGCAGGACAGCCTGAACGTCATCATTTTCTCAGATCACGGAATGACGGACATTTTCTGGATGGACAAAGTGATTGAGCTGAACAAGCACATCAGTTTGAATGACCTGCAGCAAGTGAAAGACCGAGGGCCCGTCGTGAGCCTGTGGCCAGCCCCTGGGAGACACACTGAGGCAAGAAATCCCTTGACGGGGACTGACGGGCAAACATACCTCATGTATCTCCACTGTCTTTTATCTTGTTGTGTAGCTGTGTAGAGCAACAGCGGGCGCTTGCATTCTAAACTGGGTCAGCTAGTTTTCCACTCACTCACTGAGCGATCTCATCAAAATCATCTTCCCCAATTCTGGTCTTCTCCATAATGGTATATATCTTTACTGATTTTTTTTTTCAGTACTGGGAGTTGAACACAGGGCCTTTGCACGGAGCTACATTCCCCAGCCCTTTTGTATTTTGAGACAGACTTGCTACGTCGCCCAGGCTGGGTATGCACTTGTGCAGTTTTCCTGTTTCAGCATCCTAGAATGCTGGGATTACAGGTGTGGACCACCACACTCGGCTGCCCCACTGAGCTGTATGAACATCAGATGAGATCAAAGACACACAATGGTTAGTGTGTGCCCAATATGTGGAAAAATGCCATTATGAGCTATTTCATTAGCTGAAATATAGTTCTGCTTAGGCAAATGAGGGGACCATCAGAGGAAGACACCAAATGCTCCTTCTGTGCAAAGAAGCTGCCAGTCTGATTTGCTCCAACGTGGTTTTTAAGTCAAGCATTGCCCTGGAGAAGTGAAAGGATGAATGAAGGCAGGGAGCTGAGGCCGGGCGTGCAGGGGGCCAGCTCCTTATCTCAGGGGCCACACCTCTTGTGTTCAAATCCCAGCCCTGTCACCAGCTGGAACCAGAAAGACACCTCCCCTGGCCCCTCTGTTTCTTCCCACACATGAGTGGAGTGATGAAATTGCAGCTGCCCCTGGCTGCTGCAGAGCACGCAGAATCGTGCTGGACCCACTGCACAGACGATGCATGTGTCATTTATTATGACAACCACTGTCAAGGGAGAACGTCTCCAAGGAGGGTGTGATTGAGTTCGCATGGGAGGAACTCAGCACCCAGGGATAATTAGGCCACTACTTACCACTCTTTCAGAACAATGATACAGCTGGCAGCAGTCAACCACCCAGAGAAACTAGCGAGGGACAAGTGGCAGCTTGGGCTTACAGCCTGCTGTCAGGCTGCCTTGTCACTTGAGTACAGGCTCCACAACTTCTGCCCACTCCCAGATCCAGAGCAGAAAGCAACATTTTTTTCTCAGGGGAGATAAAGCTGCTGGTGTGGAGATTGCCAGCCACGGGCAGCCAGGAAGAGGCCACATCCATCCTCACAGCAGGGATCCAGTTGTCCCTGGACACTTGTCTTGTCAGTGGATCCCTGGCTGAGGTTGAGTTCCAACTCTGCCCCCGGGGGAAACCCGCACTCCAGCCCTGGCCACTGCATGTAAAAGCCATGTACTTGCCACTGTCCCCAGCTTTGCCCCTCCCCCCGGGGAGACACTTCTTACTTCTCAGGCTTCAGGTCAGAAAGTGGAGGTGCTGAAAATATTTACACAATATCCCCACGGGCTCACTGAAGATGAAGTCAGGAAGAGTATTTTATATGTTGGCAGGTTCACGAGAAGAAGTTCTGTTTCCCTGGCAAGGAACAACATCTTTGTCTCCAACTTGGCACCGAGGACTGTGCTGCCTCCAGAATGCCTGGGCACCCGCAGCCCACATGCTGGGGAGAGCTTCTTCCAACGTGATGTTTAAGTCGAGCATTGCTCGCAGCCTACAGCAGTTGGTGTATGATTCAAAAGAGGGGGCTCTGTTTGGGTGACAGTTTGTCACGTGACTGACACAACAGTTTGTGAGACCTGTTGTGTTTTCAATAGACTTTTCATTTATCCAAAACCTTTCTGCAAATGTACCCTACTTCCCTTAAGAACTCTGGATTTTCTTAAGAGGGAAATCTTAACTCATGGACCCATGAGAAATCTTTTATTAAACAATCTAAAGACAAGATATATCTCACAAGCAATTTGATAAATTCAATTTTATTTTCAGTTATACCTAAGAACATATGATTTGGCTAAAGGCCAGCAAGTCAACATGAGCCAGCTGATTTTCATTTTAGCCGTAAATACTTAAGCAGCTGCTAAATGTTAGAAGTACTTACAAAGTGTCATAAAATTAACAATATAGTTGATAAACAATTACTAGTGCTTTCAAGATTCACATGCAGGTAGGACACACTCTCTAGGTCAAGTCAAAGAATATCTTTTTGCTTTGGCCTTCGTGGTATTTAACAGCAGGCAGACCAATTTCTTATTTGCTTTTTAATTTTGGTATATTGTCTTTGACATAAATGCATCACTGCAGTATGTCAGTTAGTGATTGGATATATACAAAAGAATTATTATAACATTTGTGAGGTATCAAGGATAATGTTGTAATGGTCTCCTAATATTCACTAGAAGGTTAAGAAGTAGGACATTGCCATAACCTGTGACCTCTTCTGGGTGTTCTTCCCAGACCCCATAAACTTTTTTGCCATCTATGAAAAACACACTGTCCTAAATTTTAAGTTTTCATTTTCATAATTCTCCTTATAGTTTTACTATATATATATATATATATATATATATATATATATATATATATGATTTGGTTTTGTAGTTACTTGAACTTTATATAATAGCAACATTTCTGTATATTTTTCAGCAATTTACATTATTTTTCCTCCACAAGTGGTCTCCAATATTCTTCCATGTGCCCTTGTAGCTGTGATCTTCTCATCTTCGCTGCAGTATAGTACTCCATTAAAGAATCCCTCCAGGATTTCTTTACCCCTTGCACTGAGATATTCTGTATGTCTATAGGTGCATATGTGTGATGGATTTTCACTGTTTTCCTAGGGCCTGGTTCAGAAGATAAGTGAATCTCTGGGCTTAGGATAAAGCCAGCTTGTTTTCTGGGCTATAGAGAAGTCTTTTACTTTTTTATAGTCAAATCTATCAGATTTTGATAAATTCTTTTTCTGGTCTTCAATGTACATTTTTAAAAAGAGTGTAAAATTGGTCATTCTTGGTTTCCTTTACAGATTTATAACAAACTGAGCAGAGTGGAGCATATGACTGTCTACGAGAAAGAAGCCATACCAGGCAGATTCTATTACAAGAAAGGGAAATTCGTCTCTCCCTTGACTTTAGTGGCGGATGAAGGCTGGTTCATCACAGAGGTAATTATAAAATCTATGATGGTTTCTCCATTATACAAACTCTATCAAATAGTCCAGAGACAAATAATAATCACTCCACTTCTATACCTAAGAGATTCTTTTCACCTGGGTGCCACTTATTGCATTGTGTCCTTCTTTAGGGAATGAGAAAGGCTTGATCAGGTAGCTGTGTGGACACAAACCCAGAGCCATGGTCTAGACTCAGTGGCTTCAGACTCCCTGTATTTCAACAAATGGGCCTTAACTCAGTTTCCCAGGCTTACAATGTAACCTGTTCAGTTGAAAGTGGAACAGTTATTGTGAACCAAAGCAATTGCTTATGGCAGTGCAAGGCAAGGAGAGGCTCAACTTTGCTTTCCCCTCTAAGAGAAATGTTTGGCAAACAGAACTCTGTAGATCCAAGTCCCTAGTTTGTCAGCTTGATTTTACAAAGGAGATTACCTTGCATTTCTGACCTGAACCCTAATTGCCTCAGGTCTGAATAACTCCACAGCTCCCTCCTTGTCTGCCTGGACTGGAGCTCATCCGGCTCTGGAATCTTCGAATTTGGAGCCAAGACAGAAGCTGCCCCCTTCAGGGGAATCTCTGGTCAGGCCACTTGCCAAATCTATTCCTGAAGAGGCTGTGGGCTATTTTAGAGGCATCTCAAAGTGAGTTGCACTTAGATCAGACTACTAGAAAAATAAATGAATAAAAAGAGCAGCAAATAAGAGTAGTGGGTTGAGAGGGGCTGGGGGTTTAGCTCAGCGGCAAAAGCGTCTGCCTGGCACGCGCAAGGTCGTGAGTTCGGTTCCCGGTACCGGAGAAAAACCAAAAAAAAAAAAAAAAGAGTAGTGGGTTGAGGCCAGCATGTATAAGATGTGAGATGATTTGGTGACCCACTAGACAGAGAGCAGGTGACCATCGAAGGCATACTGATGGGTGAATGAATGGATGACCAGAAACCTGGGCATGGAAAACTGGGGGCTCTAGGATTAAGTCTCAGTCATCCAGTAGGCTGAACCATTCCTATGTGCTCTCAGAAGAACAGAGGCATCTAGAGCACTGTGCCCATGAGCACTGTCTCCTCCAAAAGCCAAAAGGCTTCTTTTCCCCTGACCCCCCTGCTCAAAGTTCATTCAGAGTGAGATTATTTAGGCTCCTGCAGGGCTGTGTAGCTCGGTTTCCTCCAGGCCTCACACTGAACATGCAGGCGGCCAGTGTGCCACCTGGGTACATGCCTCTCCGACTTGGGTCCGTAAATCCAGCCTTCCAAGTTCAACAGAAAGCTTTCTTTTTAAGTTTCTTTCATTTTATAACATTCTAGTGGAATTACATTGAATTTTTAAAAGTTAATGGGTTATGAGGATTAAGCCAAGATAGTTGCCACTCCTGTCTTAGAGTGACTACGTATGTATCTGTTGTTTGTTTTCTCATGTTTAGCTAAAGTCAACTGCACTGGGAGTTGGTTCCTGGTAGCGAGGGAGATGGTAAAATGCAGTGTGATTTGGGGTGTTTAGGTGGGAAACAGGCTTACGGAAGGGAGTGGTGAGCCAGAGGTCACCATGAGGTGCTGGACTACAGGTGAGGTGCCCTATCCACTCCAGCGGCAAAGGCCTCGGGTCCTTCCAGGAGGGTAAGACAGGCACTGATGAAGCTGCTCCAGATAGCACCCGAAGTCGTCTTAGTAGTGAAACACCCAGCAAGATGTACACCCTTCCATAGACTGACTAAAAAACAATGATGAGAGACTTAGGGATGTCAGTTAAGATGTTCTTGGCGATAAGTCATAGACCATTTAAATAATGGCTTAAATACTCAAGATTTACTCTCTGCTTAACAAGTGGTCTGGAGGTGGGCAGTTCCAGAGCTGCTTCATCCAGCATTTTAATGACAGCAAGTCCCAGCATCAACTGTACAGCAATTCACTTGCCATTCCTTTTGAAGTCATACAGTGCCTGCTGCAGCTCCAAACATCACATCCCCTCAGAACTTCTCAAAGCAAGAAATGTTTGCATTTCTCTCTGTATGTCCCCTACTTTTCTCAGGGAGCAAGATATATATCTTAGGAGATACATATGTTGGAATAGAAGCATGTTTTGTGGGACTCTGAAGATTATGAGCTTTAGCTAAAGGAGGATTTCTCTTTAAGAAAGGAATAATAATTGGAAGGCAGAATTAGGGACTTTGGAGAAGCCCACACACCTGAGCAGTGCTGATGCTAAGCCTCTTGATGGTCCTGCAAATCTGCTTCTGCCCAGAAGCCACTAGCAGCTTCCGCCTAGGTCTCATCAGTGTAGTGAGAGTGTGGCTGGGGATTCCTGTGGTGGGTGCGCGTTAGTGCTGAGACCGGGAACTGTGCTGAAATGCAGCCCCCGGGACTGCAGTCACAGACAGAAGTACAGAGGCTGGGAGTTAGGCAGACAGGGTTCCTGAGACACAGAATGGCTGAGAAGAGGGTGAGAGAGAGCACAGAGAAGCTGCCCCACCCAGCACGTGTAGCCACGATGGCCTCTTGGGAGGCCCATGTCAAGTCTGGGGCTAGGGCGGCCTCTTGCTCCCTCTGCTTCCAGCTCTCCCAGCCATCCCGCCCCACACCCTCCTCACATTCCTCCTCTGCAGAAAACTGGCAGATCACGGTCTTCCGTGGGTGCGTCCATATGGCAACTCACATATCATGTTATGTATTACTCTTGTGTGCGTTGCACACATCCATATGTTCATCTGGGTAAATTGAAACTAATGGTAAATCAGTTAGTGAGGACTCTCCAATGTTTATGCTATAGCTTATGAAGGGGGCAACCCCACAGGGCAGGAAGGAAGGCCGTCCAACCCCTGACCGTTAGGCAAGCAGCTCTTAAAATATGTAATAATTTCAAAAGGGAGCCTTGAGGCAATTTCAACGATATGTGAAGCATAAAATGAAAGAAAGAAAGAAAGAAAGAAAGAAAGAAAGAAAGAAAGAAAGAAAGAAAGAAAGAAAGAGAGAGAGAAAGAAAGAAGAAAGAAAGAAAGAAAAAGGAAAGGAGGAAGGGAGGGAGGGAGGAAAGGAGAACCAACATGATGCTAGTCCCTGAGGAAAGAGGATTGCAAAATTGAAGCCATCCTAGGCAATTTAGAGACAATCAATCAGTCAATGGCTGTGGACATAGTTCAGCGCAAAGACCCTGGGTTCCATCCCCAATACCACAAAAGAAAAAAAAAGGAAAGGGAGGAGGGGAGAGAAGGGAAGGGAAGCTGACATAATATAATTGAGATATACAAAATAAGATTAGTTCTGAAAGATTAGTATTCACTCACTGATACAGAGACTATCGATGGCATCTCACACACTTTGTTCTTATGGTTTGAAAGAAAGTATTACTACTTGTTTGCAATTCATAATAGTTACATTTATGGCAGAGAATTGGTACATGGACATAACGCATCACCATTTTTTTAATTCGCCTTCTCTTTCTCTCCCTTCTCCTTCCCTCCATCTCTTGGTCTCCTTCCCATTTACAAAAGATCTGCCTTATTCTTATTCTTTAAATTATTTATATTTTTGGTTTCTCATATAAGAGAAACCACACAATATCTAATCTTGTCTCACACTCTTACTTGGTCAGGCAAAGCCAGACTCCATGGAGCCAGCCTGGATCATTAGAACCTTTGCCATGACCCCCTTCTCCAAAGTTTTGATGAATTGCACATGAAGCTATTATTTGGCACATAACAAATGTATCAAAAAATTTTTGTTTAAACTTTGGTCAATAATAACAATAAGAATAATAAGAGCTATGGTTACTATTTCTAATATTCTCAGTGACTCTGCATTGTGATATTGTTAATTGTGAGAATAATATATCGCAACATAAAATGGAACACAAATGTGGTTCAGTTTTTTAGCAGCCAACCCAGAGAAAAAGTACTATCAATTTTATTACTGCAACTCGTGGTGTCTGTAGCATATGCACACAATGTTTCTCTGGACAATCATAATTGCCCCTGAGTCCCTTTTAGTCACTCCTTTTTGTACCTTAGTTTCCCAAACTGAGTATCTTGAATTTATACCTTACTCTTATTCTTGAATTTATGCATTTTTACTTTTAAGACCATATATGTAAAACTTATAGTGTCTGATTCTACTTTAATATAACATTGGGGATTTACTTTTTGTCTTCTGAAAAATCATAAAATCAAGTGCCCATTCTTTCCTTATAGGCTTAGACTTTATTCCTGCATAATTCTATTGTTTATTGTATTTTCTCGACTACAATAAATTGAAAACTGCATTCTATATCCTTGTTCCTGCTCTGTGCCAGGACTATTAATCTCTCACATTTTTATTTGCAAAATTTTTCCCCAAATCGTAAAAAATACTGTGTTTTGCTCTCTAAACTACATACCAGTCCACAGTGCATGTGATGATGTTCTTGTGCAGGATCCTACCTCACTTCTGCAGCAGGGCCAAGTTCTCAGCCCTGAATCATCTCTCTGGGCCTGGGTTTGAATGGCAGATGAGTCTGTTTCTGGCTTTGACATGATTAGAAAAACAGCTGAGTCAAGACAAATTGATGCTGGGTAGGAGCCAATTCCACCTCCCTCACTCTTTCTTCCCATGGCTACCAGCCCATCCCATAAACAAGTACTACTCCGCTTCTTTGGAGAAAATGCCGTTCACATATAAACACCAACTTTTTGCCACCAATTTAAGTTTTGCAGACCCTAAGGCAGCTGTTCTAACAGGAAGACTTGACCAACTTCATTTCTTATGGCTGCTGAGAGAGCTGTCAGTAGAAAGGATAAAGACAGGGAAGCAGATTTAATTTGTTACTGGAATTGCACCAGTAGGCAGCGTGACTGCAGGCACTGCCGTGGAAAAGCAAGCTTCTTGCCCACTGACTCCAGTTTGCTTCTGCTCCTGCACAATTTAGTATGCAGGCAGGGTTCCCAACTGCTGCCAGTCCTCCCTTTGGCCTCCCTTCTTGAAAGGACAAGAAATCTGAAGGTGTTTACGTTCCCAGAAGATTAGCCATGAACAGGAAACAACAGCAACACCAACAGGTAACCAAATCAGGCTATAGACAGAAGTCAGACCCAAGCCGGGTGCCTCAGCCAAACTCATTTCTTCAAAGATAAGAAACAGTGTTCCTAACTGGTGCCCCATGACCTGGTCTCTTCCTCTGGAAAACTTCTTTGCTTTTTGCTGCCCGGACATGAACCTCCCACTGGTCCCAGGAACATCAGAGCCCTGCACAGGTGGCTCCAGCGCCCCTCACGCAGGCTCCAGAGGGTCTCTAGCCAGCCTTGTCCCCTCCGTCTCCCCCACCAGGTGCCTGGCATGGGTGGGGCACACTGAGTTGCCGTCATGTCTCTGGCTATCCAAGGACCATAAGGGAGAAGCCCTATGATGCTAATATCCTTGGCATACGAGACAGGGAGAACATAGCACAAGCAAAGCAGAGAATTCATGTCTGCCCTGGATGCACTGTTCTCCCCAGCTCCTGACTGTCCTCCAAAGCTCAATTCAAATAACATCTTTTCTTTGAGACACCCATTGAGCCCCCAATTCCCTCCATCTTAGAAGTTTCCTAAGACCCAGAATCTCTTCAGCTGTTCCTGTGTTTGTTTGTCAGCCTCTGAGCTTTCCCCTCCTAGGGTGGAAGTTCCTAGAGGGCAGATCTTTGATATCTTGACCTTGGCTTCTTCCCATGGCATGTCACACAAAACAGAATCAGTAGGTGTTAGCGGATTGAATGGATCAATAAAATGGAGGCAGGTGACTCTTGGTTACTTATTGACCAGCTGTTCACTTGCTAGGCTTGTAAATCAATTACCAAATAGACAAAGAGGAAAGACAAGTCAAGCCTTCAACTTCAGGTAGTTATTAGTAGCCCTAGAAGAGATTTCAATAGGAAGAAGATATTGAAACCACAATGGCAATTCTCCTACATTCCCGTTAGCCCCAAGCCACAGCCCAAGAACTAGACATATCAGCTGTGCCCAGTCCCTATGCAGCTTTCAAGGAATGATTCCTGTGGCCTCTCTTGGACAGCATCCACCTCATGCCACTGAGCTCAAAAAATTAGGGTGAGGCAAGATCCTAGGGAAAGACTGTAAACAGTGTTTCATTGTTGATCCTCTGGGCTCCTGTCTAACTTGGGGAAAAAAAAAAAAAAAAAAAAAAAGGCAGCAAGTTCAGGCCCAAGCTTCTGCAGATTTTTTTTTTTTTTTTTTTTTTTTTGAAACCTGGCAAAGGATATGAAATGCCAGAATCAATTCTAAAGCCTGTGGTTGAATGGAAGTTAGGCCTGTGCCCAAAATATTTGGGGAAATCAAGACAATCTGGAAAGCAGGGCTTCTGAGTTCTAGTGGCAGCTAGAGTGGCATTGTCCAGGCCCAGCTCACTGAACTTCAAGAAGTCGATGTCGAGTGCTGGGAGTGGCTTGCCTCACCTGTGTAAGCGGTCTGGGAGCACATGCATGCTCTGCTCCCAGCACGCTTCAGGAAGTGTGATCCCAGGAAAGGAGAAACAGAAAGCAATATCTTCCCCTGCACTTCATGCTTCCCTCCGACACTTTGTTCTGTTTCTGCTTCCCTTGACCCTGGCTGATTTTGCTGTCTGGCATTTTCTGTGTCAAAGATCAAGCTGTGTGTGACCCTGATCCAGGGTCAGGCCACAGGCTTGGGGCTGAGCAGTGAAATTCTGGTTTAGGAAGACAGAGACAAGGAAGCTGTTAGAGGGACAGCTCTTGGTACAGCATGTGGCAAACACATATATAAATTTCATAACCACTGCTCCCCAAGGGCTTCTAAGGGTCCCCCAAGAGGAAACCTCTCTTCCTGAGAGCAATGCTACATAATCTAGGAAACTGTGGTTTGTAACAAAAGCTATAAGCCCTTTTTAACCCTGGCAGAAAAACCATATGAACCAGCCAAACTCTTATCATTTCACAAGAATTTTCATTAAAGCCCCCTTGACTTGGACATTGTTGGGTGTCTTCTTCAGTCTGAGGTGTGTCAGGTTATTCTATTTTCTGGGAGGTATGAGACTTTTATTTTAACCATGTCCTGGGAGAATAGAGGAGACTAAATTTTTATTAGATCCCAGCACACCTTAGATAGGTTTTCATGTTTTATTTATTTCATTTTTTATTTATTTTATTTACTGATTGATTTAACTGACCAGATTACAAAGGTGTTCACTCCATCCTGATGTGTTGAAAAACCTCAAGAAAAAAAGGTGGAAAACTTGAGACCCTGACCCCTGACTCTGGAAGACCTATACTCTTAGTAATTGTGTTAGTAAACTTTGTGTTACTATGACAAAATACCTGAGATAGTAAACTTTAAAGGTGAAAGGCATAGTTTAGCTCACTGTTCCAAAAGTTGCAGTCTATGAACATTTGGCCCTATTGTTTTGGGCCTGTGGCAGCGAAGTTCATCATGTGGGAGCACATGGTAGTGGAGTCTACTCACCTCATGGTGACCAGGAAGCAGAGACAGGAAGAATTAGAAGTCCAATGTCCCCTGCAAAGGTTCACCCCCAATGACCTAACTAAGCTCTACCTCTTAAAGGTCCCACCATTCTCAACAGTACCATGGGCTGAAGATGAATCCTTTAATACATGGTCTTTTGGAAACATTTTAGATCTGAACTAAAGCAGTGGTTGAAAAAGGAGAAGATAGCCAAGATGGATAACAATCAACACCTCATGAGTGGTAGAATGGAGCACCAGTTGGAGCAAGCTAGTGGAGGGCTCTGGCTTCCCTAGTTCTGCCTACTGAGTCAGAGCCAATTTGGTGTCTGATTCAAAGTCATGGAGACCCTGTGGACTTTCTGGGAGGTGCTTCACCCAGAAACAGACAAAGGAACAGAAAGTAAACTCTCTGACCTCAGGATGATAATCAGTAAAAATAAGACATGTCTTCACAACAGGACAAATGCTCCTTCAGCATGCTGCATGTATGAAAGGTGGCAGGTGAAGGACTCCTCAACTGAAGATGCACTTCAATCTGCAGGAGATTATTAAGAAGAGATTACCAAACCAGTAATAGTGGTGCATGCTTGTAATCCCAGCACTTGAGAGGCTGAGGCAAGAGTATTGCTACAAGTTCAAGATCAGCCGGGTTATATAGAAAGTCCAAAGCCAGCTTAAACCATATAGTGAGACCCTGTCTCCAAAAAAGGGAGGAGATTATTAAGAAGCAATTTCCTGCCTCACCCTGACTGCCAGAATGGACACATTCAAGACCTGGGCCCAGGACAAGTTCAGGACAATCTGTCCAGCCAAGCTTAGGAACCTATAGATAATAAGTGCCCTAGTTTGAGATAGCAACCATGTTTATCACCTCTAAAGGACAAAGAGCAGAGAAGAGGCACCCAGCTTCAGCGGAGGAACCAAGCAAAGCCCTACAACTATTCCTCCGGCCAGAGAGGGAATCTACATGGGACAGATGTCAACCTCCTCAGCCACCTGGACAAAAGTCTTTTGAGGGTGTAGGGCAGGAGCTGGGGACCTGAAGCTGTGCTGGCAGCTTCTGGCTCTCTGATACCACAGGGGTATTTTTGTCTGAGGCTTAAAAACCATTTTCTGATCAATACTGAAGAGAAATCAGAAGGTGCAGGTGAGAAATATACATGCTAACAAATTCCAAAAGCACAATGATAAAAACAAGGAAATGCCCAAGATTTTACCAAAGCAAGCACATTGCCCATGTGCAAACAGTAAGGAATACACACTGTTCGGGTGGCTTCCTGCTTCTCCTTAGTGTTGATTGCCAGTGACAACTTGTCTGGTTAGCCTGGGACTGTCCTGATTTTAAAACTCAAGGCTTGCATCCCGGAAGCTCCTGGGATAGCTGGTCACCTCCTGGTTAACATATCCCCAGGTGGTCAGGAGAACAGAAACCCTAGTTTCCTCTGGCCTCCAGAAGCTTCACTCCAATGGCTGCTTTCTCCTGGTCTTCTTTTCCCACAGGAGGCTGTACAAGGTCTCTTTACTTCTCAGGGCCTTGTTGGCATCAGGCCTTCAGCTAAGAAAGCTCTTAAGGGGTCTGTCACTGCAGAGCCTTAGGACATCCCAAGGCTTGTGTGTGATCTCCTCATTGTGGTCCCTCCTCTCCCTCCTTCCACTCCAGCACACACACTCACACATACAGACTCTTACAAACACACACATAAATATACACACATATGTGTACATGCTTACACACTCACAGAAACATATACACACTCAGATGCACACATATACCA
Organism: Chinchilla lanigera; assembly: GCF_000276665.1. Taxonomy (NCBI): domain Eukaryota; kingdom Metazoa; phylum Chordata; class Mammalia; order Rodentia; family Chinchillidae; genus Chinchilla; species Chinchilla lanigera. The sequence goes on from NW_004955403.1 coordinate 24,774,754, forward strand.
ACACAGCCCCATCCCACTGGCCGATTCTCCCCACTGGGCTCCTTTGTAGGCCTTGAACTTCTCTTACTGTTTGCGGCCCAGAAGCTGCAAGCTCCCCTCCTCTCTGAGGAATGGGAAGCTCCTTAGAGGCGGGAGCTCCACCCACTCCATGTCCCTAGAAGCACAGCAGAGTGTCCAACACAGATCCCGAGCTGTGTGCACATCTGTAGAATTAAGCAAACCATCCTCGAAGTCACTGACTCTTACCCCACTGGTTTTTCAGAGAGCACCACCCTCTTCCAGCACATGCTGCTGGAGGAGGAGTGTTTCCTGCCTACACACGAGCACATGCGTTTGCGCACGCACGCACACACACACACCACACACACACACACACATTTTCTACCCGTTTCTCGCCTTGTCCCTATCCCCAGGATGTCACTAGGTGGCACTATATGGTAATCCAAGGGCATGGCAAGTGCTGAATGGGGACAGCTCCTGAACCAGTAGCCTGAAGATCCACAACCTAGGGGATCCCCAGGTGGAGCCTGAGAGGTGTGTGACACGTACCTCTCCATCAGCACAGCCACGGATGTATACCTTGTGGAGATAATGTGTATGACACACAGATGCTAAAAGCCACCAGGACAGGGAAAAGGAGAAAAGTATCAGTGTACCATTTTGAAATTATATACCTTAATCCACTCAGTCATTTGGACAAAACATACCTTTGGATGCAACCAATTTATTACTACTTTTTTAAATCAGTAAAGACAGTGTTATGCTATGTCAATTTGTCATTTTGATAAAAACAAGTGGTTTATCTACCATTAAACAGATCTCCCATTCCTTTGGGGCTAACGTTTTCATTGTTGCATGTGTTTATTCTGAAATAAATAACTGTAATATATTAGATTGTAATTTTTTAATAAGCCAGTCAGTCCTCAGCCCTTTTGCCTGTCCATGGGGTACATATGTACTACGGGGCTCATGGTTAGTAAGGTTGTTAAAAGAAAGTGTTCTACTTATTGCACCAGTCGCCACGGCCATGCAGACTGTGAGCAGAAGCAGCACCATATTAAGCTGGCTAACAAAGCCAAATCGGGATGTGCTGCAAACCTCACCACAGACAGATAAAGCACGAAAAAGTATCAAAAATTAGAAAAGTAATAAGTTCATAAAGCCTGTTCATGGAAAAATACAAGCTCCAGCTGGAGGAGAGACAAGGGATGATGGAAATTCAGGAAACAGAGAGTCAATGAAATAGGGCAATTTGGAAAGCAGAAACCCTAGGGAGCGATTTATGGGGTGAGACCGGATGGGTATGCAACGCGATATGACAGCTAACTATGCAGAGTTCAACCCTTAAAACCAAAGCGCCTCAACCTGTAGCCCGTGGCATCTGGTGAACAGACTGCAACTGTTTACTAAGCACCTACTGTGTGGTGGGGACTTAGCACATACTAATGTCATCCTCTAAAATCCTTGCAAGATGGGCAGTATGATCCCGGTACCCAGCAAGGAAACTGAAGCTCGGAGAGGTTAAGTAGTTTGCTGGGTCACAGAGCCAGAGAGCAGTAAATTGGAATTTAATCCCATAACCAAGCTGGTTCCCAATCTCATCTCTCTATTTTATACCTGGCCATACTCTGTTGGTAAAGACATGGGGGAGGGGATCTCACTGTCCAGGTCTGCCAGGAGCACTGGGCTGACCTCTCACTGTTTGATGCGAGAGTGCACAAGGACCCGAAGACAGACCTGAGTCCCAACCTCTGCACCAACTCTCCTAGCTGTGTGGCTTTAAGAAGGTCACTTTTTCTCTCTGTGCCAGTTACAAAATGAGGAAAATAATGTCATCCACACTGGAATCTGTGACAACTAAATGAGCACAATATTTTCTCTGAGGAATTGTCTCACTCATTCAATACATGGTACTGCTACTAGTTTTGAGAGTCAGCCTGGAAAATGCTGGTAGTTTCACTGTTTTGAATCTACTAACTCATCATGACCAGCCAATTCTACCTCTTGCATCTAGAACATGTATAACAGTAAGCTGGGCTTAGCAGGAAGATGACTGGAGCATCAGAAATGAATCACTGGACTGCAATGAATCGCTGAGTTGTGTTCAATGGGGTATAGCTTCCACTGGATTCATGAAACCTTCTCAAAGCTTTATTTTGCAATAAGTAACCATCTGTAGTCTAAGAATGTTTATTATTATTATTATTATTATTATTTTGTTGTATTAGAGATTAAACTGAAGGTCACATTGCACTACATTCTAGGCCTTTTTTTATTTTTTAATTTTGAGACAGTTTCTCATTAAATCACTAAATCTCCCAGGCCGGGCCCAAACTTGTGATCCTTCTGCTTCAGCCTACCAGAGTACTGAGATCAGAGGTGTGTACCAGCAAAACTGCCAGGCTAAGAAAATTTAGTTCTAAATGTAACAGGGAATGACAGTTCTGGAACTCATCTGTTTTGGTTATGTTTCTCATTGTTGAGACAAAACACTTGACACCCAAAGTTAAAGGAGGGAAGGTTTACTTAGCTCACAGTTTGTAGAGGTTTTAGTCCATAATTGGCTAACTCAGTTCATGGCAGGTAGAAGGTAGCAAAGCAACAAGCAACAGGCAACAACCACAGCTCTTTCTATCTCTTATAGTATATCTAGGTTACTTAAATTGAAGAGCACTCACACCCTTACTCCTAGTGCACTTGTGTCTAGCACTGTACCATGAATCAATCTCAGTGTCACACATTCTGGATTCTACCACTTCTGAAAAAGCCCCACCTATGACTGCATAAGGCTTTGGAGGAACATCTAGACACAAGCCATAACATGCTACCCCTGGCCCCTCAAAGATTCACATACTTTTCTTTATGTAAAAGGCATTTATTTTATCTCTAAGAGTTACTAACGTCTTAACAGTTTCGGCATTGCTGAGAAGCTTAAATCTAAAATCTCCTCTGAGATTTAAGGACAACTCTTAGCTATGAGCCCCTGTACAAACGAAAAGAAAGTTTAAGACTTTTAACATTTAATGGCATAAGATAGATATTTTTATTTTAGAAATTACAAACAGAAGAATGGCAAAAAGAGGGAATAAAGCAAGATCAAAAATCTAGTAGGGCAAACATTAAATCCCACAGTTCCACTTCCAGTGTCCCTGGAAATATATGACAAGTTGTGAACTCTAAAGAGTTTGGGTAGTGCCATCCCTATGGCACTGCTGGCAGTTGTAGCTCCCATGGCTTCTCTCTGGAGCTGGCTCATTCTCTTCTTGCAGTTTCATTCAGATGATCCACATTCTTGGTTTCTCTAAACTTTTGGGGTCTCCACTGCACTTTTGGCTTCCCACTCACAGCTTCACATACCGCCCTCTCAGGGCACACTGCCTGGCCTCCCAGGCCTTTTTCTGAAATCTGGGTGGAAGCCTTCTTGCATTTTGCATGTACCTAAAACCAGCATCACGTAGATGACGCCAAGATCTGCCTACAGCTGGAATAGTAGCCAGATTATTTTTTTAATTGCCTGTGAACCAAATTTTGAGAAATAATTTTTTTAGGCTACCATTTCCATTCTGGATCATGGTATTCTGGGGCTCTCTTTTTAATGTCTATTACCTTTGCAACTCTGCATTTTTTTGCATTTTATTTTTATTTTTTATTTTTTTTGCATTTTTACCTTTGCAACTCTGAGGCTGTAAAGGCTGGAGTTTTTTTGGTCCTTATGATATTCTCAGGCTATTTTTTAGCAATTAAGATCTCTGCTGTATTTTTGCAGTACACAGCTTTATTGGAGCTTTTTTCTGATCAAACTCACAAGGTTTTAAATCATTTTGCTGGGGTCTTTGTTCTTGATTCTTAAGATAAATCTGGCTAAAAGCCCCCAGTAGTAGCCATGCCACCTCCTCAACATAAGACTGCCTTGAAATTTCTTTTGCAAGATTAGTCTGTCACCCTTAATTTCAGTCTCAGGCAAAGTCTCTGGTCAAGAGCAAAATGCAGACAAACTTTTGCCAAGGCATAACACACATCTTCTGGAGCCTGTCAATGCAGTCCTTGTCCTCAGCAAAAATCTCCTGAGCCTGGTCTTTTCTGGCAGAATTTTCATCACCATTTTGGCCTTCTGAGCTCTGACCAGAATCTCCCATCAAGCAACTTCAGATGTTCCAGTTCTAGTTCTTTGCCTGGCATTTCTAACCCTTTCCTAACTCTTTCCCTTCCCACATGCTAGCTCCAAAGGCTCCTAAATGAAATGGTGAGGTAGAATCACAGCTATGACCCCACTCTTGGTATCAAATTCTGTCTTACTTTTCTCATTGTTGAGACAAAATACCTGACACCCAAAGTTAAAGAAAGAACGATTTATTTAGCTCACAGTCTGTAGAGTTTTCAGTCCATAATTGGCTGACTCCGAAACAGGTTTGTATCTCAGAAGATAAACAGTTCACGGAGAGCAGAAGGTAGCAAAGCAACAAGGGACATCCAGTTCTTTCTGTTTCATATTTTATCTTGACTACTTAGGGTGGGTAGCAGTCACACCCTTAATCCTAGTGTCCCTGAGCCTAGCATTGCACCATGAATCAGTCTCAGTATCACATTCTCTAGATCTAGCTACCTCTGAAAAAGCTCCACCTATGACTGAATGAGGCTTTGGGGGGACATCTAGACACCATGACACCATCTCAAATGAAGAATAGTTGAGCGAAAGGAAGGTCTGCAAGGTCTAGATAAGAAGAACATGGGTGCCATCTTCAAATGGTTGAATTGGGGGGAGCACTGGGACAGTATTAAGGGTCCCCTCTAGACTTCAGCTGCTAGTAAAATGAGGTGACTGGATAGATAACGTGTTTTCCATGAAGACTTCTCCAACATCAGCTGGGAGTCTCACAATTCTAGCCAGTTCCAACGCTAATACCTGAAGTTAGAACAGGTCAAGGGGCACAGGCTGGGGATTCTGCTCCCACCTTAGCACAACATGTGCATCTGATTTGGACACAAAATCAAGGGTACTCATGACCTCACTTCAGGTTTGGTAACAGTAGAACACAACACAAGATTCAGGAAAGTGCTGTGCTTGTGATTACAGTTCCCTGACAAAGGTTACAGCTTGGAAACAGCCAAACAGCAGAGACACAGACAGCAAAGTATGGAAGATGAAGGGCACAGAGTTTCTGCTGCCCAGAAGCTGCCTGAACCATGTTGCTCTAGAGTTCATACGGGTGTCATTGTTTAGGCACCAGTGATTACATCATTCTTTGATCTTTGACTAAATTGAGTCCCCAGTGCCTCAACCCTCCCCACTGGCTGGGGGAAAAGGATTAATGTTCTAACCTTCTAATCAGGAAGTTTTTTCCCCCTATGACCAGTCCCCACCCTAAAACTATATAGTCTCCTAATCTTGTGACTGTAGTCCCCCACCTCCTTAGCATAAACTCTGGTAAAGGAGAAAAAGGCTCATTATGAATAACAAAAGACACTCCTATCACTCAGGAAATTCCAAGGGTTTTCGGGGCTCTGTGATAGGAACCTGGGACAAAGACCAAATCTACTTTTATTATACCACAGATATACTTTAACATCCCTTATGACTCTAACATGCTATATTTAGTGGTTCTAAAACCAATTACAAGTGTAATTTCTTACTCAGTGTAAGAAAATAGCTTCTTAACCAGAGCTCTTCAGTGTTTTAAGAGGGCGCCACCAAAGAGCTGAGCTAACTGGACTAGGAAGCTATCTAGCTGAGGTTGGATGAGCCCAGTCAGGGACGTTGAGGAGGAAATCACCACACTGGGTGGCAGTTTGGCCCAGAAACCCCGACATAATTGTGGAGATGTGATGTAATGTCACTGCCTTCCTTGATTTCAGAGTCGAGAGATGCTCCCATTTTGGATGAACAGTACTGGCAAGAGAGAAGGCTGGCAGCGTGGATGGCATGGATACGACAACGAGCTCATGGATATGAGGGGCATCTTCCTGGCCTTTGGACCCGGTAGGGAAATAAATAACTACATGCCCGTAGTTATTCCCGAGGAAATATCTCTAATCGGGACTAATCACCCTAGTAAAGCCCAGAGTGATTTCTTTATGGATCCTCTTTATGAGCCAACCTGAGAAAACCCAGCTGCTTTCCATGAAACATCTTTCGCTGGCTTCCTTTCAAATGCTTCTTGGGTTTGGCAATTGTGGCCAAATACTTTTCCTTGTAAATTTTAAATCCTGAGTGCAGTGAAGAAAATGTATTCCACATGTTTGTGGTTCATTTTTTACTTAATTCATCAAAACGTTATTTCACAGCTATCTGATATCCAGGAAAGCTTATCAGACACCATGTTGCTGACAGCTGTGAGTCTCAAAATTGACACGACGGCTTCGAGGGATCCAATTCTTGCACAGTTTCTCCCTGTCTAGAGCACCCACCCCTGTGGGGTTCATTTGGTTTAGAGCCCAACCAGAAGCTAGGATGTGCTTGAGGGCAGGCTCTGAAATAACCTTGAGATTGACTTTGAGAATGAGCCAGAATGGCTAGGGATATCTTGGACAAAAGCAAATTTGCTGTGCCTTACTTGATCAGATTATATTCCGAACGCCTGGGAGGAAGGGGAGATAAAGAGAATCTATTTGACCATTTGGTTTAATTGATAGGATACTAAAAATTCATACTAGAGTTTGTTGAATGCTCTACAGATACTGAATACCCCCTTCTTTGCAAAAAAAAGGGGGGGAGAAGAATCCAATAGTCATAAACCACCAGTTGACTAACTCATGAGCTACTCTTCATTCTTACTACTGCCCTCCCTCTTTTATTAAATATGATTATCGTGATATCTGTATTACAGATGCCTTTTTCTGGATGTTGATCAAAATGTTCCAAGAAAGTCCATAATTTCCTTTTAAATTATGTTAGGCATCCATCCATAGACTCTGCTCTTCTCTTCAATGGAATAAGAACAAAGTCAAGTCAACTCACTCTCATTTGGTCTGCCTTGGTTTACTTTATTTACCACAAAATAGCTATTAAGAACCACAACGTGTCAGTTTCTGCAACCTCCATAGATATTTCAGGGAGTCCAAAACACACTGGTCCAAATCCTTTCCCACATGTGGTCCTAGTTCTCAAGTCCTGAGTGAGAATCAGAAGTAATAGCAGCAAATATTTATGGAGCACTAACTGGGTTCCTGGCATTGGCCTAAGAGGATATCTGAGCTTGCTGTCATTGACCAAGGAAAACTGTCCTATGCTTCATGTCAGCCAGGCCCCAAGTCAGCATGAAGCTCTCCAAAACTGGAGAAATTAAGCATGATGTCTCGAAGACTATGTTGAAGTCAACGAGAGATCAGGTAGAAGACATTCCAGAGTCATGGAATGGGAGAATGTTACTAAGCAGAACTTTCAGTCAAAAGCATCACCTCTTGTTTCCCCAGGAAAGTAAGATCATAAATGCAAAGTAGTTGCTTATTGAAGGGATCTATATATACATATATATATATATGAGCAGAAGTCTCAGGCATATTTTATAGCAGATCCAAATCAAGCCCCAAACTGAAACTTTTGAGCAAAGAACCCAAACTGTTTTAACTTAGAGTTAAATTCAGTGGGGAGATTTTGTCCATTAACAGAGGGCTCCATCATACGCTTCTTTAACACTAAAAGCCCTCAGTCCTTTACAGACAGAAAGGCGACCCCTGATGAAAATAGACTGCGCTAATTGCAAAATGCTTCCAGGCAGATATAGCCTTGAGAGCCTTCCGCAAACTATCACGTTCCTGCCTCCAATTCTCATGAAAGATTAAACAGCTTTACACACTGACTGTTTACTCAGAAGAAAATTTAAGAGCAAGGCCTTTAATAGCTGTCTCGCTGCACTTGGAGATAAAGGTGCACCCTCCTGATTAATTGTCTGTGGTTCTTGCTTAGGGAGGAAGCTGGGCATCGTGCAGCTGCCCGGATACCAGCCCTGGAAGTCAGTTAAGTCTGGTCAGGCAAGGAGAAAGGGAAATAATTCTGAAGATAGCTTCTCTCTGGTTAATCCCAGTTTCTAATTTGAACAATCTAATCTTGTCCTGGAGAACTCTGCATTCAAGATAAGACAGCAGGAGTGTGATTCAGTGAGCTGCTGCAAGCTAGCACGCCTCGCTCAGACAGCAGCCCAAGGTGGCCAGGTGCAGCGGGAACTTGCAGAACCTTCTCTGCTTAGGAGACACATGTTTAACAACCTAAAAAATTTAGACCCATGAGAATAACCCATAGGATTCCGAATCTAGGTTCAAAATACTACCTAGAACTACAGAGCTGAATGGGAGCCTCCCCAAATGGGCCAGGCATTGTCAATTCAGGAATTTTCTAGAAGCTTTTATTCCAACCTGGATCATCTGTTTACTGGGCCAAAGTTCCATCCTGAGAGAATAAGAAGTCATAAATTTGATTGAAGGGGAAAAATGATTCTCTTTCCTGCTTATGTGCATAAGATTTGATTTTGTTCTTTCAAGACAGAAAAAAAGAGAATCTCTCCTAATGCTTTTGTCAAAAGAGCCTGATCTCAATTTTTCCTATAGAGAGTTAGATACGGTGTTTTCTTTTGTTTCACTTTATTTTCTTTGAAAGGTTGGACAAGGACATCTCACACACCCTCACCTACACACATGGCAAGGACATGGTCACATCTGTTGGGGTGTGTGACTATCACATCCAGGTCACATGATAATTCAAGAGAGAGAAGAGCCGCTTCCATATCACTGGGACAAACTTCCATCGATTTCTCGTGTGCAGCAGATTCTTCTGATGGGGAAGTGTAGCCACCATCCTCATCTAATTGCATAACTTGCTTTGATGTGGAAGAGGGGCTGACACCGAAGCAGCCCCTGCATTTCTCCCCTCCAGGCAGGTTTGAGGGTTTTTAAACTAGTTTTTGCTTTGAAGTGATGCTGACCCTTATCTTTCCTGCTCCGAAAGAAAAATGAACTTACTACATAATTTATGAGGTGAATATTTTCAATCTAAAGTTTGCCCTACCTGGTATTTATTATACATATTTATAATAATAATGATTACCATTTACTGAGCATAACAAGTGTGTCTGAAACTGTGACTTAGGTACATTTCCACTGCCCATATCCCGTAGAACCAATGTGCCTCTTTACAACTGAATTCAACTTTTTATTCTCCAAAATGAGCAAAATCCATCACTTGGGAAGTTATCCTAGATCTAAAATGCTATGTAACAGAGGTTTCTGTATATAACATCTTTTCTATATTTTAATTCCAGAAGCAGAATTTGATGTTGTTACTTTTGGAATAGGTTGTTATTGTTTGATTAGTTTTTAAATAAAGTATGTGTGATCATTTTTGGAAAGCAATTATATATTTTCTGAGATAGAAAATTGGCTTTGCAGCTACAAACTATCCATTTCCTTTAAAAGTCTTAGATGAACTGGAGACACAGATCTTTATTAATAGATTAAAAATCTATCTTGGAAGTCAAGGTTAGTATTGCCTTTGGGTATTTGGTTGGCCATTTTTATTTGGGACCTAAAAGCAAAGTTACTTATGCATATTTCTATCTTGTTATATTCACTCCTTAAATGGACAAATGCTTTGTATATGGCATCTTATCTCCTTCTATAGAGGAAGAGATTCACTTGATTAAAACCCCTCCAATGGCTTCCAGAGTCACCTTAAGTGCCACCTGGTGATTATGCTGTGAATGGCCAGGCGTACCCTTTATACTCCTTGTACCTGTTATATTAGTGCTTCAGTTTGAGGCAGGCTTGGGTTAGAGGCACAATGTTCTTCTTCTTTAGATCCAATGGCGCCTTCCCTTGGGTCCCTTACTCCAATATCATTTTGTTCATTTTCCTCCTGGTTGTCATTTTATGTGTCCCTGAAAGGCTCCTAAGAAGTGCTCAGCTGAGCTTCCAAACATATTTAGAAAACCATTGCCAGTGCTAGTGAGTGATCAGCACCAAGGCCATTAAACAGCTTCACATTTCATCAAGATCTGTGCCCTTATTGTGGAAGGAAAATGGAGAAACATTCTGGCATTGCCGTAGGTCCTCTGCAGCAGAAATCAGCATGCAGCTATCAGTCCTGGCTAGACAGGTGTTCCAGATGGTGAGCACGCCACTTCAGTAGAGTCCACCAAGATAGACAGTCTTCTCTGGCCATGCTGGCTCTTCAGTGCTCTGCAGAAATGGAACAGCTTCAGCTTGTCTTTCTGTCCCAGCAGAAATGCTATATTGTCACAAAGGAGTCCAGTTAGACAAAAAGAAAGTTTGTCTGCCAGCTTGGCTTGTAAACAAACTTGTCTCCAGATGAGTCATGCCCCTGGAGAGAGCTGATTGACACAACTGATTTTTTAATCCCAAAGTTGCCGGGAACTGTGTGATTCTTCCATATTGTGATTCAACCCCTGTTCCTGGTGATCAGCTGTGACAGTTTGTTTTGTTTGCCCTTCCCTTTCAGATTTCAAGTCCAACTTCAGAGCTGCTCCAATTAGATCCGTGGATGTCTACAACATCATGTGCAACGTGGCAGGCATCACCCCACTGCCCAACAATGGGTCCTGGTCCCGGGTTGTATGCATGCTGAGGAGCCAGGCCAGCTTGGCTGCTTCTGTCCAGAGGCACAGCTATGTGCTGGCCTTCATTCTCCTCTTCCTGTTTGCATAACTGTTCATTTATATTGCTTGTCCCAAAACGTTGTCAGCAAAGTGTGCCTCCAAAGTGAAACGATTTTCATTTTCTATGTGAGTAATAGCTTCATTAACAAAATCAAGGCCATATAATCTGTACATATATTTTCCTTGGGTGATTCTATACCTAAAACTCTCTAATTGTTTTTAAAAAAACACCCAAACTTTATTTTTCCTAAAAAAAAGAAAATCTTAGCTTTTCATTTGTTCAGCTATCTGTAATGCTCTCCTTTCTTTCATGTAGTTGTGTGTAGTCTGAGCAGTGGCCTGCCCCACAGGAACCAAACTTCAAGGGGATATTCTATGGTCTTCCCTCCTGTCTGACCTTACCCAAAGGAGCCCCTCAGACCAGGCCCTTGTCTGCCCTGTCCACACTCAAGAGCCGTCTGTAGTGGTTTATGACCACAGTCTTCTACTGTTCCTTCCATTTTGGAAGACAGGTCTACAGAAAAGCAATAGCTGCTGTCTCTTTCTAACCCTGCTCATGGAGTTTTTGCATCTTAGGCAAAGTCCCAAAAAGGACATAACCTAAGTAGGGATCACCAATCAACCAAGTAAAAATCACTGAGGCTAGACGAACTCATAACACAAAATAAAACAGATTGGTCCCCCTGAAGTCTGAGTACACAATTTCCCCTTTGCCTTGAAAGCAGGAAAGCTAAGAATGGATATAGGTTTCTGTGAGACTTATTATACACAGCATATCATGGTATGAAGCCTACAAATAACGGACCTTGAACATTATGGAGTGACAGTCTGAGCGCCTACCCGGCTGCCTATATGGCAGCTCCTTTAGATACTGCCCCTCTGGCTCTAGACTTGGGAAGTAGACCACAGTAATACCTGGCATTTCAGTACAGTCCGGGGAAGGGATGGATATCTTACCAATGAGGATATGGACATGGTACAGAAATACTAGTTCATTGGTTGGACAGATAATATATTAAGCATAAGTTCTATGGATCAGTAGTCCTGAATCAGAGCTTAGCTGACAGCTCTGAAGGGAATACTTGAGCGACGTAGAATTCCATAGAAAATAGAGGGAGAGGGGGAGGAGGGGAATGGACGAACCATGACAGAACTGAATCCCACTCACTGACCAATTCACCATTGGATAAGGAAACAAACGTCGAAGTGGTGGTCAGGGCGCCTCCTTACACCTCCAGGAAGAGTCTCTGAGCCGGAGCTGATATAGTTTTAGTTTACTCACCTAAGTTGCTATAGGAGGTTTTGTAAAACAAGATTTTCAAATGATTAGAGTCTTACCTATGTACACACAGTCCCTGACAGATGATGGTTTAACTTTAGGGTTGATTTCATGATGGTGCAAAAGCAATGCCTATTCAGTAGAAATCATCCTTTCCATTTTGAATTTGTAACCAGCTAGATGTGTGCAGTTTGCCACTGTCTCTGTGTCCTGGAAAGCCACACAATCACATAGGGACAACTAATACAGTGTCCTGCGTAGCTATTTGATATGGTTTAATAGGCTTGGTGTATTAAATGCATTTTCCACGTAATGATATTTTCAACTTACAATGCGGTTTATTGAGACTACATAACCCCATCATAAGTCATGGAGCATTTGTCTATAAATCCTATTATTGTATTCAAAATGCACCTACACTAGATGAAGCCGATCTGCAAATGAGACTTTGTCAGGATAAGACAACACATGAGATCCTGCAGGATTAGGAAGCCTTTACGTGGTGTTCACCTTGAAAAGTGAATATCCACATTCACCTTAACTCAGAAAGGCTGGGGGCCATCTCCGTGGCATGAATCATGAGACCAAAGGATCATACCTGAAAAATATTGAATTTATCTTCACAAAAGATTTCTAAGGATTTATGTAATATGTTTTTAAAGCTCCAGTAAACATCGAATCAATTGGAAAGGAGGCAAATCAGCCTTTGTTGTGTGGCTGAAAGCAAATTAGTACTTTCAGAACCTTGGCACTGGTTTTTGAAACAGACGTCTATTGTTCAAAGTTTTCTTTCCCCTTGAAGGACATGTTTTGTTGAATTAAGTGGAGCCTACTTCCTCCTTTATGAAGGAAGGAGCTCTAAGACATTCCTAAACAATTAAATTAAAAGTGAATCATCAAAATCAAGGGGGGGATAAACACATACGTGATTAAGTTACATAACAAAATTCCAGATATTTTTTTGACAAAGTACAATTTCTTAGTAACTACTGTTAAATAAGTAAATGAGAATAAGATTCCAACAGAATCATGAATACCGGCAAAAAAAATTCAGACTCTGAATGGAAAAAAATCTTTTGTCTAAAATAATGCACATATCTCAATGGCTTAATTGATTAAAATTTCTTGCCTTTTATTTTTGTTTTGAATTTGCATTATTTCCCCAAGAAAATTCCATTTTGCCTAAATTTGTTTTGTTCCACAGCAGTAAAATCTACCAAGAATATATACAGGTACCTTTCTCCTGGATTATTTTATAACATCACTGCTACTTCCAAGAGGAAGATAATTGGGTGGCCTTACCAATAAGAAATGAAAAGAATGATCCTTAAATTAAAGATGAATTGAAGGTCTACTTTCCCTCCCCAAGAGCCTAATTTCCAGAATCCAATTCCAATAAATTCTGTAAACTAGAACATTTAAGAATTTCTTTCTAACCCAGAAGAGTCCTGCATTTTAGAAACTCAACTCTCTTTACTTTTAAAGAGACCTTAGAAATCCGTATTAGGTCTTAGTTCTATTATAGACAATACTTTGCAAACCTTCTGGGCTTTTAAGCACTGTCTGACTCATCTTCAGAGATGCCAATTCACAGGAGCTGTGGTTGGGCCTCAGACAACCCCCTTTATGTCACATTGATCTAAGCTTCAGGTTTGCTTTAGGGAGAAGTATGCTCTGACTTGGTTTGGGAAACCTAAATCCCCTGGGAGCTATTTCTTAATCAGTCAGTATCTCCAGGGGCCGGTAGGCTGACCTTGGCTATTAACCCCATTGGGTTAGGCTTTCAGCCTCCAAAACCAAAGCAGATCTGTAGGCCCTGCTGGTGGAGGGAGCGACAAGAAAAGATCAAGGCAGCCTACCCGCACCCCACACCTGTGGCTCTAAGATTCTCAAAGGTGCTATCAGACATTTGTTCAAGACACACAGCTACTTTTGAAATTTCTAAGGAAGTGTTTGAATTTGTATAAATATCAAGAGATTTTTAAATGTGATTGTGTGTTTTATCTTTTTAAGCCTTTTGTAATAGACCAAAGTCAGGTACTGTAAACCACTTGCTAGAAGAAAAGGAGAAGGTAGCTTTGACAGATTAGTTATAAAACTTTTGAAACTTGGTCTCAGGTTTGTACTATGGAAATATATCTTGCTTGGAAATCATAAAATAGCACCTAATACAGTGCCTTCAATGCTTAATAAATGTCCCATAAATGTGTGTTGAAAGAAATAAAGAAGAAATGTCATTAGAGAGACTTGCTTAAATTTCAGTTATTCTCTTTGTCTGTAGTCCCTCTGATTAAATGAATTTTCCTCTTTGGGCTTGTTATCTTTTCTTATTATGTAACTGACAATATAATTATACCTTCATTCATGTACTAAACATGTTCTATTCCAGCCTCATGAATTAGACTGAAGGAGAGAGGGGAAGGAGGAAGGAAGGAAGAAGGAAAAGAAGGAAGGAAGATTTTATTTCAAATATATTAAGTATATTATTTTTAATGTGATTATTTTATTGAGGTTAAATTCACATATTGTATAATTCATTCAACATGTGCAATTCAGTACTTTCTCTGTATATGCATAGAGTCATGCAACCACCACACAACCACGATGAGAATCTTTCTGTCCCCAACTCCATCCCCAGTAGTACATTAGCCACTCTACAGCCTCTTCCTAGGTGACAGCCAAGCTACTCTCTCTATCAACAGATTTGCCACTCTTTATACTTTAAAAATGAAATTATGTCATTTGTTGATGCCTTTTTTCATTTGCATAAGACTTCTGAAAATATAGCATGAATCAGCATGTAACTCCTTTTTAAAAAACTAAATACTATCTCATATACACATTTTATTTATCCATGCAGCCATTGATGAAAATTTTTGTTTTTTGTGTTTTTTAGATACTGTAAATAATGTTGCTCTGAAGAACTGTGTACATGTGCTCTCATGTCTCCTGGGAATACACCGAGTCATAGAACTTCGGTCTCATAGGCTGACTTTATGTTAAATTTTTGAGGAACTACTGTTTTCCAAATTGGTTTTTCCATTTCACATTACCACCGACAGTGTATGAGGGCTCCAATTTCTCTGCATCCTTGTCAGTCCTTGTTACTGTCTGCCTTCCTATATTACAGCCATCATAATGAGTTTGTGAGGTGGCATTTCCCTGTGCTTTTATCTGTGTTACCCTACTGACAAATCACAGTAAGCATTTTTATGTGTCTATTGACCATATGTAAATCTTTGATAGAGAAATAGCTACTCAAATCTGTAGCCTGTCTTTGAAATTTTTTCATCTATATTTTTTATTGATACATATTTCTTTGCCTAGTTTTTGAAGTATTTGTCTTTTTCTTATTGAACTGTAAGCATATATACACATTCTGTATACAAGTTCCTTATCACATAAATAATTTAAACTATTTTCCCCATTCTGTGGGTTTTCTTTTTACTTTCTTGATTTGATTCTGTGCTCCCTGTCCTCTCTTTCTCTCTCCTTGATTCTTTCTCTTTTGTCTCCTTTTTTGAAATGTTAGGTTTTCACAAAACTATTTTTCAGAACTCTTGGAAAAATAAGATACTTCCATGATGACAAACATCTAAGGAAATTTATGACCACCAAACTAGCATTCTGAAATGTTTTGAAGGACATTCTAGAAAGAGATAACAAGGACTATAACTCCATGAACCCTAACAGAAGGAATCCACCAGGCAAGGCAACACTTAGAGGGAGAGAAAAAAGAAGAGGAGCGAACAACAGGAAAATAACATGATGAGGATAAGCCAATACATATTAGTTATAACCACCAATGTTAATGGTCTCAATTCACAAATCAAAAGACACAGACTGGCAGAATGGATAAAGAAGCAAGATCCAACAATATGCTGCATGCAAAAAACATATTTAATTCAAAAGGAAATTCATAGACTAAAAGTCAAAGGATGGAAAACAATACTCCATGTGGCAGGAACCCAGAAAACAGCAGGGGTAGCTCTTCTATTTGCACACAAAGTGAATTTCAAGCCAACACTGATTCAGAGAGACAAAGAAGGTCACTATATCCTTATACAGGGAACAATCCAAGAGGAAGAGATAACCATCATAAATATATATGGAACAAATACCAGTATATCCAACTATATAAAACAAATATTAACAGATATGAAATATCAAGTAATCACTAATACAGTTGTATTGGGGATCTCAATACACTACTGTCACAAAAAGGTTAACTAGACAAAAAATCAACAATTAAATATTAGAACTGAACCAAATTTTTGAATAAATGGACTTAGATGTCTACAGAGTGTTCCATCTTACAACATCAGAATACACCTTCTTCTTAGCTAGACATTCTACAAAATAGACCACAGGACATGCTTAAGTAAGTACAAAGGAACTGAAATTACCCCATGCATATTATCAGACCTTACTGCAATGAAATTAGAAATCAATGGCAAATAAAACTATGAGAACTTCATAACACATGGAAATTAAATAACACCCTCCTGAACAACCAATGGGTCAGAGATGAAATTAAAGAAGAAATTATACAGTTCCTACAATTAAATGATAATGACAATACAACATACCAGAACTTATGGGACACAATGAAAGCAGTCATAAGAGGGAAATTTACACTAGTAAATACCAATATCAGGAAAACAGAGCAAGCACAAATAAGCAACTTAATGGTGAACTTCAAACTTCTAGAAAAAGAAGAGCAGGTTAAGCCAAACTAATACAAGAGAGAAAATTATAAAGATCAGAGCAGAGATTAATGCATTGGAGACTAAAAAAAAAAAATACAAAAAAATCAATGAACTGAAGAGTTGGTTCCTTGATAGATTAAAGAAAATTGGCAGGCCCTTAGCCAACCTTATTTAAAAAAAGGAAAGAAAAGACTCAAATCCATGCAATTAGGAATGAAAATGATGAAATCACAGTGATCCTACAGGTGTCCAGAAGATTGTCCATACCTATTTTAAAAACTTGTATTTTAATAAGATGTAAAATGGCAAAGAAATGGACAGATTCCTAGATACATGTCAATTACTGAAGCTGAATTAAGAAAATATAAAAGTCTTAAATAAACCAATATCAATCAGTGAACTTGAAGACGTAATTAAAAACCTACCAACAAAAAAAGCCCAGTCCCTGATGGATTCACTTACAAATTCTATAAGAAATTTAGAGAAGACCTAATACCACTACTTCTCAGACACTTGAATGAAATTTAAAGGAAAGCAATACTCCCAAATTCATTCCTGGAAGCAAGCATTACCCTGGTACTAAAACCAGACAAGAACCCAACTACAAAAGAGAATTACAGGCCAATCTCCCTAATGAACATAGATGCAAAAATCCTCAATAAGATACTGGCAAACAGAATGCAGCAAGTCATTGAGAAGATTATACACCATGACCAAGTGGGAGTCATCCCTGGGATACAGGGATGGATCAACATATGCAAATCAGTAAATGTAAATACATCACATTAACAGAGCCAAGGACACAAATCATGTATCATCTCAATACAAGCAGAAAAAGCTTTCAACAAAGTCAAGGACCCATTCATGATTTTAAAAAGCCCTACAAAAATTGGAATATATGGTCTTTATGCCAATCTGATAAAAGACATCTATGACAAATCAACAGCCAATATCATACTAAGTGGACAAAAACTGAAAGCTTTCAATCTAAAATCAGGAAGAAGACAAAGATGTTCATTGTCTCCACTCTTATTCATCATAGTCCTGGAAAATTTAGACTGAGCAATTAGACAAGAGAAAGAAATAAAAAGAATAAGATAGGAAAGGAAGAAGTCACATTATCATTATTTGCAGATGACATGATACTCTACATAGAAAAACCCAAAAATTCCACTGATTTAATAAGTAAATTCAGTAGTGTAGCTGGATACAATATCAACACACAAAAACCAATAGCTTTCCTGTATACAAATAACAAACTCACTGAGAGAGAAATTAGGGAAGCAACACCTTTCATGAAAGCATCCAAAAAATGAAATACCTAGGAATCAACCTAAGGAAGGATGTCTTCACTAAAAATGTCTACACTGAAAGCTACAGTACTCTGAAAAAGGAGATTGAAGAGGACATCAGAAAATGGAAAGACATCCCTTGTTCTGGGTAAGAAGAACCAATATAGTGAAAATACACATACTTCCAAAACTCTTAGATGGATTTAATGCAATTCTGACCAAAATTCCAACAGCATATCTCACAGAATTAGAGAAAACAGTCCTGAAATTCATTTGGATCTTGAAGAGACCTAGAATAGCAAAGGCAGTTCTGGGCAACAAAGGCAAGGCAGGGGGCATCACAATCACTGACTTGAAATTATATTATAAAGCTGCCATGACAAAAACACCATAAAACAGACCCAAAGATCAATGGAACAGATTAGAAGATGCAGAAACAATTCCAGACATACACAGCCACCTTATCTTTGACAAAGGTGCCAAACACATTCACTGGAAGAAAGATAGGTCTTTAATAAATGGTGCTCAAAAAACTGGCTTTGCAAATGCCGAAAAACTGGACTCATATCTTTCACCATGCACTAAACTAGATTTGAAACGGATCAAAGATCTGAATATTAAAGCAGAAACATTAAATCTGCTGGAAGATAGATTAAGTAAAACTCTTGAAGACATTGGTGTAGGCACAGACTTTATGAATAGAACCTGGATAGTACAGGAACTGTCACAAATAATCAACAACTGGGATCTCATCTCATTAAAAAACTTTTTCACAGCAAGAGAAACCACAAAGAAAGGAAAGAGACAACCCATGGTATGAGAAAAAAATATTTGCCAGATGTTCCTTAGACAAAGGAATACTATCAATAACATATAAAGAACTCAAAAAATCAGACCTGCCAAATTTAAAAACCCAATCCAAAAATGGGCCTCTGTGATGAGTACATACTCCTCAGGTGAAGAAATACAAATAACAAATAAATATATGAAAAAATGTTCAGCATCACTGGTCATTTGAGAGATGTAAATTAAAACAACACTGAGATTCCATCTCATCCTAAAAAGAATGGCTATCACAAAAAATCAACCAATAACAAATGCTGGAGGGACTGTAGGGGAAAAGGAGCCCTTCTCCACCTCTGGTCCGAGTGTAGACTGGTGCAACCACTGTGAAAATCAGTGTGGAGATTCCTCACAACACTAGGATTGAAGGTCCCATTCAATCCAGGTATTCCCCTCTTGAATATCTTCCCAGAAGAATTAAAAACTTCATACCACAACTATATATATGCACCCATGTGTATAGCAGCACAATTTGTAATAGCTAGGTCTTGGAAACAACCAAAATACTCATCAACTGAGGAATGGATAAAAAAGATGTGGTCTTTTTATACAGTGGAGTACTACTCAGCCATAAAGAGGGATAAACTGGAGATTTTGATAGGTAAATGGATGCAACTTGAGACCATACTCATAAGTGCAATAACCAGATGCACATGTGTAAACATCATATTGTCTCCTTAGTGTGAGAAGCTGATAGAGTAAATAAGATCCAAAATGTATAATAGTTATTATAAAATGGGAAGAAACTGTTCAAAAAGAAAGAGAAACTGGGATAGGGGAATGGAGAAAAGAAGGAGGGGAAAAGCAAATGAAAGTATGTGTGTATATATACATATACATATATTTGATAGCTATACTACTATATAAGATAGTTATACTACTAATTTCTCTTAGTTCATTGAAAAGAAAGGTTTGTGCTAATACCATTTGGACAATTAAATGCCAATATCTTGTACTCTGAGTAATTAATTTAAAGATTACAATGTATGATGTATTAACCCATCATGTAATACATGATGTATTGTTACCCTCCAAAATCATGTTTTGAAATTTTATTTTTTTTCTCTTTAAAATAAAAAAGTTAGGGCTTGAGAGACATTTATAATTGACATATCCGCACCCTGGATCACTTTGTGACTCCCTGAGAGATAAAGACAAGCTTTAACAGGTGGAGAGTGAAGTGGCGCCTTGTTTCAGCAAGGCTGATAGGTGGGGAAATACGGTTTACAATGCCACATCACCGAACTAGACAGACTTAGCCACGAAGGCCTGGCGCCTAGGAGAGTCGGAGGAAGGAGGAGCAGAGGAAGGAAGGGAAAGGCTCTTCCCAAGCTCATCCATCATGTGAACCACTACTTCTCCCCTGGGAGACATGCGTGCATGGAGCAGAGAGAAAGCACAGCTGGAACTATAGTGAATGTCCCTGCAGATAGAAGGCGGAGCATCTTTAGCCCTGCGGTATGACCTCAGCACATATTTCTGACTGAGAGAAGTAGCGGGTAGAAGAAGATCAAGAAGCAGCTTCTGTCACGGGGAGACACGCTGTGAAAAGATTAGCAGGACCTGAGAGATGTGGAAAATGCTAACAGTTTATGGATGAACCACAGGCTTGCTCTGGAGAACAACAGTGTGACCCCAGTGCTCTGAGGTTGTATGGCACAGGCAAGTGTTGCAGCTGGGCACGTAGGATCTCCAGGAGTCGATTCAATTGATGAAATGCAGTGTTTTATTTCTGCATTCACTCTGAATGCCCACTTCTCACACCAAACTAATTCAAAGTAAGTGGGGTCAAGCATCTCACAGGGATGCTTCAGACGTACCTTGACTCTTCAGCATAGACTCTTGGTAAAATGTGTACAGGACTACATGTATTATTTTACAAGTCCTGAACTGGAATGCATTGAGCATGGGTTTCTTTCATTCATTTTCAACTCTTAGAATTAAAAAAATTAAAGTGGTATATAAATGGATGTGAATCTCATATAGATTAATACAAAATACTAAGAAACTTTTGTTATCTTGGAGTGGTTGAGAATCTGGCCATTTTTATATGGTTTCTATATATGCAGAGTCCCAGGCCAGGAGTCATTTAAAGGCAAAGAGGTTGTGTGTTCACACCGTAAGTAGGAAACACCACCCTACAGTATACTGAGTGATGGCTAGATGCAAAGGATTGCTCATTATGGAATACCGAGATTTACCTGTATAGGAGTGTTATGGTCGATACACTGTGTCAATTTGGGGAGTCTAGAGGTTTGGCTAAGTGACTCAGCAGGGAGCCAGGGTGCTTACTTTGTATTCATCCTGAGCTTGGGCAAGAGGAGGGCATGCAGAGGGTGTGGGTATAGAGGACCACCCCCCACCCAGGGCGGGTAGGCTGCATAAAAAAAGGGAATGGAGAAAGGACTGGCTGCTGATTCTTCAGAGGAGCTCCAGTCTTCGCCTTCAGCTTGGTCATCTCCTGGCTTCTGGTGCAGACTGTTTGGCTTCCACCTGGGACTCTTCAGCCATCTGGTGTAGGCTCTCTGGCCTTAGTCGTAGATTCTTTAGCATTCTGTTGCAGACCCATCAGCCTCCTGATACGGACTTGCATGGACACTGCAGTGAGCTCCATGCCTGGGGCTGGGCTCTTCAATCTCCAGTGTGCAGACACCCTCTGCACGCTTCCTCACCCAACTCTGTGGCTGATCATTGTAAGCCAAGCTTGTAATTTCTTGTACATTTGTATACCTTGTGTTATATCCGTTTCTCTAGCAAACCGTGACTCACACAAGTAGCCTCTGTCAAAATCCTAATACATATGGTGGCATGACAGTTGAGGAATCGAACGGGATTTTTTTACTGTAACCCTAATCTTCATGGTGGTGCTTGCAGTTTGTGAATGGGGAGCAAGATCTTCAAGAATCCACCTTTGGTTGAGATAGATTATATATCACTGAGTGAAAAGCTACAGAAAGTTTTAGAGTCACTCTAGTTTATATAAGAGTCATAGCAGACAACCATATTTATTTCATTTTGTATCCTCATTTTCGCCTTCTGTTCCTGGGGGATAGTCCAAGCTTCCTGGGCCAGGGACAGCTGTTTTTCTCAGTGCCGAATGGGATCCCCTTGGTGTGGCTTGACTGAAAGAGGTGTCGGGTGTCCTGGGCTCTGTCACTTAGAGGTCATTTGTCACACTTCAGTAATGTGGAGGTGGTGGGCAAGTTATTCAGATGCAAGGAGGGAAATAAAAGGCAAGAGGCAGGAGGGGAGCCAAATGGTGTATTGAACCAGAAAACCCAAGAGGCAAGATGGCGGCAAAGGGTCACAATAGGAGGCCCAGAAAGAAGAAGCACAAAGACACGGCACTTCAGAGTCATTTGCTGAATGCCTAACACCTTCTAAGTTTCTTTCCTGTACCACCCAGCACGCTCACCGGACCAGAGGCTCTTACAGAGCATCACTCTGGTGGTTGCAGCGGTTCACCCTGGAAATGAGCCTCACACAGCTGACCTCTCTCTGCCCTTCCTCTAGGCTGCTGTTCCTGTGGCTGCTCTCGGTTCAAATTCAAGACACTCCAAACTGGGTTCCACACTTTGGCCAGAAACCCTTACAAATAAGGCATGATTATATAAAATAGCATTTTCCCAATCGTGTCTCTTAGTTTAACTCTTGGGCAAAATCCTGATTTTCTTTCCTTTTAAAACTTTCTAAAGTCATACATTTGTCAGTAAAGTTCATTCTGTTCTTGGCAAGTTTAAAATACAAACCATTTTATTTGACCAGAGCAGAGCCCTGGTGTGGTTTATTCACACTTGGATCTTGGAACCGTGTCAGGCATGTCATAGGCCATCAAACACTGGAAAAACAGATGCACATAAATTTTAGAAAACAGAATGCTGACTATGTAATATAATTGCTTAAAATTCTGGAGCTGCCTCTGGGACAACCTGCTGCATATGGAATGAGTTCCCGCCAAGAAGATATCCAAACTGGTAGAATCAGAATAGCACAGACAAAACCCTTCAACCCTTGTGGGTTACACTGTGTCCCCTCCCGCAAAAAATATGTTCAAATTATTCTTCCTGGTAGACTGCCTGTGACTGTGAGCTTACTTGGAAATAAGGTTTTGGTAGTTATAATCAAGTTAAGATGGTCACACTAGATTAGTGTATGTGCTAATCCAACAGCAGGTATATTTACAACAGGGAAATTCAAGAAGGCAAGAAAATGACAGAGTTTATAAACTGAGGAATAGTATGCATTGCCAACAGATACCAGAAGTTGGAAGGAAGAGTTCTTCACTGGAGCCTTCAGAGAAATTTCTCTTTGAGTACCTTTCAGACTTCTGGCCTCCAGAACTATGAGAAAATGAATTTGTGCTGTGTCAAGCCACCCAGTTTGTGGCAATACGTCACAACAGCTACAAGTAGTTGACACAGCCTTCCCATTGCTTTTTGAGTCAATCCAGCTCATCAGAAAGCAGCTCAATCCCTTCATTTCTACCAGGTACAGAGATATGTTCTGGGGATCCGGATCTACAGACAGGAAAACAGTCAAAGTCCTCACAGAACTTAGGCTGCAGTCCTTGTGTATCCATCTCTGAATAGAACTGAATTCTTATATCTGAAGAACTAAATGTTCTAGGACTAAATGTTTGAAGAAATTGAAATGTTTGAAGAAATAACTTTTTTCAAAAGGCATGAGGATCACAAAGTAAAATCATACCAGCTCCAAGCTGAGGAGATGGAAGCAGAAAGCTCGGCCGCCGTGTCCCAGCAGTGTCCCCATTCACCGCCTCCTGCAGAGTCTTACTGTCGCCGGTTTGATGCCCCTTCCAGCCTGCTCTTTCTCTTTCCTGGATAATTCCATTTGCAGAAACAAAGATGGTCATGTTGCTCACTTACTTAAAACCACCCTTGCCTCCTCGTTCCTACAGAACTAAATTCCAAATTCCACCATCAACTATGGTTTGATTTCTCCCTACAAATCTTCACGCTCCATATCAAATTTTAAAACAGAGCCCCCGCCCCCCACATGCTCCATTCTTAACTCTTGCATTGGCCTTAGCTTGGGATGCTTCTTCCCACTCTGCCCAGCCAATTTTTATCCATCCTTCATATCCTAGATTTTCTGTGAAGATTTTGTATGTTCTTATACTTTGTGTTTTGTTTATTTCAAAGCAAGCCCCACACTATATAATAATTTGTTTTTCCAACCAAGCTGGAAAGTAAACAGAGTGCTGGGGAAATGTCTTTTCATTCTGGGGGTCTCTCCAAACACTCAGCAAAGTCTGCCTCAAAATAGTGGGTGATTCTCACAGAAGTTGGCAGTATAATGCAGTTGCTAGAGGTTGGGGCAAGCAGGGGGAAGGAGGGGTGCTTGGACAAGTTGACCGATAGACCAACTTACAGCTAGACAAGAGAAGACGTTCTGGTGTGCCACTGTACCACAGACTGTTTATGACAACAGTACTGTACTGTACCTTTCAAAAGCCAGAAGAAAAAAATTAGAGTTTTCATCATAAACAAATGACAGATGTTTGAAAAGGTAGTGTGTTTAACCTAATTTAAACATTCTTCCATGCGGACACGTGTTGAAAGATTACATGTTACCTCATTAATATGTGTAAATTTTATATTTTAGGTATCTCAAAAGTAAGTAATAAAAATATTTGGTAATTGTCTGTTAAATTAAATGAACTGACTGAATTCAATGAAAAAGTTAGGATGCTCCATTCAGAAGGTCACCTGAGTGTGCACAGCTTCCTCGCAGTAATGATGGACTGAAAAAACCAGATGCAGAAAATGTTTTGCAGAAAGTCACAAGGTTTGAGAAATGGCTAGCTGTGCTATGTGGACTCCAGAGGGCAGGAGGTTCTTTGTCAGTGTTTCAGCAGCCCCCCTCATTAGTCATGTAAAAGGAAGTGAAGCAGTGGGGAGGAAGGGAGAAATGATAAACTGGCTCTGTCATCACTATAGTTAATTTGACTTTTCAACAAAACTCTGGTCCAAGTTCGTGCGGCCATTTTTCCTGTGCCTTGGAAGAGACGATGGAAAGGAACCCTGAGTCCTGAACACCCAAGGCTTAGCATGCGGAGGGGTGAAGAATCCAGGGACCATCTCCTTCATTCTGTGGCCACAGAGAGGGATTTGCCTTTAATACCCTTCAGCAGCAGAAGAGAGTGGGGGTAGCTTGTGTGCACCTCCCCTCTCTGCCCTGCCACTCTGCTGGTTAGAAAAGTCTAGCCACAGGAATGTCAGCAGAAAGAGCAGAAAGCTTTGTTCCATTCTATGGGGTATTTTCTTCTCCCATAGTTGGGTAGAAGTGGTAGGGCTAGAGTAGGCTGGGTCCAGGACAAGGGGATAAGGAATTTGTTCTGCCACCTTTAAACTGAAGGGGCAAGAGGGATTCTGGGAGCTCATGATAGCCGAGCCTACTCCAACAGACTAAGAGGGATTTGAAGACAAACTCCAATGAGCAATAAGCAATACTCCTCCCCAAAGACCAGAATCTTCATGGAGTAGGTAGGTAGGTGGTTTGTGGAAGATTTGGGCATTCTAGAATATAAGCTGATCTCTGCCTCTAAACCTCTAACACTGGAAAATCACTTGGGCCTGAAATATTGAAATGCACTTTATACACATTTCCTCTAGTTCATTATAGACAAGCCTAGGAGCCCGGAGATGGAATGACTGGAAGGACTTGCGAAAGGTCACCAAGCTACGAAAGACCTCCTGGTCAGGGTTAGCTTGGGATATGAGGGGAAGAACTGCAGCCTGGGCCCCGGCTCCTCCCTTAAGCCACCTCCTCAGTACTCATGCAGGAGATGTGCTATGGTGTCAGTGTGAATGGCCCTTGGATTTATATGTGATAGTTTTAAAAGTGAGGCCTTCATGAGGTGATTCAGTCATGAATAGGATTAGTGTCCTTACATAGGAGGTGTAAGAGAGCTCCCTTGACATCTTCTGTCTTGTGAAAATACAAAGGCACCATCCATAAGGAATATTTGCTGGTGCCTTGATCTTGGATTTTTATGCCTCCAGAACTGTGAGCAGTAAGTTTCTATTGCTTATAAATTACCCAGTCTAAAGTTTTGTTATAGGAGCCAGAAGGGACCAAGACACGAAAACAAAGCAGGTGACCTGTTTGACAAACATAGCCCACCACTCTAGTTTTAAATACTCTAAAGCCCCCGGTGTGATATTTAGCTCCCATGAGGAACACTGGTTATCTGTGGCACTGTGTGTGTGATATACATAACAAGTTCAAAGGGTTTTTAAAAAATATTTCTATGTTTTAAAAATATTTTACAGTGAGTGCTGAAGATTGAACTTAGGGCTTTGTGCATGCTAGGCAAGCACTCCTCCAAATTATAACTTTTGAACCTGAATTATTGAATTCTTAAAAATGTCTCTCCAAAATTATCTGAAAAAATGATTTTAAAGTACTGAAATATAGGTTCTACCCTGGAGAGTCTGACTCAGATGGTCAGGAGGGAGCCTAGGAGTTAATTTTCTCCAAACTCTTCCCATGTGATTCCGGTGTTCAACCAGGAATAAAAACAACATAGAGGAAGAAAAAAAAATTAATAAAAGAAGAAAAAAGTAGTAAAAATTAGGCTCTTCTTACAAACCTTGAGGGAACATTTATGGTTTATATAGCTTTAATATTAGAGTTTGTGTGTATTAGAAAATTCATCATATTCTGTTCTGTTGTAAAAAAAAAAAAATACAGCTAAAGTGGTATGCTGAAACTTCTTTACTATCACCGCAAAAAAAAAAAAAAAAAAAAAAAAAAAAATTAAGCCTAAACACAGTTTCCATTTTGGAATAGACCATGGTGAACATGAATATTCTTTCTAGAGTGAAATATAAGTTATTTGGAGCCTGCTTATAGATTGTTTGCAACTCAACCTAATCAAGAATATCTACTGACCAAGCACAAAACCACTCCACTGGTACAGCCAGAACAAAATACTTGGGAGACTGTAGCTAGAGACAAAAGGTCTTGTTCTGAGCCACAAAAAGTAAATTTTAATGGAGGCCAAGATTTTATCTCTGGGATAAAGAATCTCAGCTAATTTACTCAGTTAGAACTAAGAAAATTAACTAGGGACTCAGGTGTAGGTCAGTGGTAGAGTACTTGTCTAGCCTGCTTGAGGCCCTGGGTTCAATTTCTAGGACTGAAGAAAGTAAATCTAGCAATTAAGTCAAAATTGCCTATAGAACATTTGTATTTGGGGGGTCAGCTCTTTACTTTGTAAGAAGCAGAACTTGGAAAATATACAACCCCTTCTTTTTTGGTATTTTGAGACAGGGTCTCGCTGTGCCAGTTAAGACTGGCCTTGAACGCACTATATATGCCCCAGGCTTGCAGTGATCCTCCTGCCTCAGCCTCCAAAGTGCTTTAATTATAGGTGTGTGCCGCTATGCTCAGCTCTTACAAAACCTTTTATTCACTGTGGTTTTTAATATTTTTCCATATTTATTTTCAACTTCTGTCCATCACTCAGTATGCTTATGACACTCTTGGTTGCACTTTTGGAGAGTATCTGTAGACTTCTTGTCTCAACACCTATGTGTTTTTCCTGAATTAACAATTGTCCCATTTTATTTACTCTTATAATTTTCTAGGAGTTGATCCTTAATTATTTCCAGGTTCTCTTTCACAAGTATATAATGAATTCATGCAGCTATTTCAGTCATAACCTGAGATATGTTTTACTGAAAAATTCTACATTCTATAAAGCACACTAAATGCTACAAGAGGAAGTACTTTATAAAATTAGAAAGAATCACTTGAGGGGCTGGGGATTTAGCTCAGAGGCACAGAGCCTGCCTGGCAAACGCAGGTTGTGAGTTC
Source organism: Chinchilla lanigera (assembly GCF_000276665.1). NCBI lineage: Eukaryota > Metazoa > Chordata > Mammalia > Rodentia > Chinchillidae > Chinchilla > Chinchilla lanigera. Next base: position 24,802,325 of record NW_004955403.1, read on the forward strand.
AATCCCTGGTACCGGAAAACAACAACAACAACAAAAAAGAATCACTTGAACACATCTTTTTCTAAATTTAGAAAAGCTAATTTTAAATAAAAACATGAAATATATTTGCAGTCAAGTCCCATCTTAGAATGCTACTTAAAAATGATAATGGAGAACAGAAAAGTAGCCTGACAATGAAAGCATGCCAGAAAGATCTGCTCATAAACAAATCAAAACTATAACTCCTATTCCAAGATGAGAAGTATATTAAGAAAACAACACTGTATGTGATGAGAGAACAACATAAATTAAATTATAAAGAACCCAGAAAAGAGATAAAGGAAAATAATATCAGAAATGATGTCTAGACTGGATGAATAACAAGAATCAATAATCACAACAGGTAATGCTTTAGGAAAACTAAAAACATTAAAAGGAGGACAATTTAGAAAATCTAAAATAAAAAAATCAAGAGAAATGTCAAGTACTAAAGACAAAGAACAATTAACATACAAATACCAGGAATCTGAAAACCAAAGCAAAAAAGACAGAGCAAATATTAAAGTTGTTTTTTATTAACAGGTGGTTAGCAATTTTTTCATGGTTAAATTGCCTTTCGGTGCTACTTTACTTTTTTTTAGCTATTGCTTGAACCCTCACTTTCTGCAAATCTCTGTTAAAGATTTCACACACATATACAAAATTACACGTTTTGGCAATTTCATCTTTGCAATCTGTTTTATCTCATGGCCATTTTCCCAGCCATCAAAAAAGTTTTGCAATTTACATAGAAATATTTTTAAAGTACTTCAAGAACAGTGAGTGTTCCCTAGGATATTTACAGATGGTCTAACAATGTATGCACAGGTGGTATATACTACAGTACAAGTTTCATTGCTGGGATATAGCTTTCTAGAAAAAGTACACAGTTAACCAGAGGTGAAAATACCATCCAGAAATTCAAGGTTATAGATACTTAGTATCATACACAAAGCTAAAGTAGAATAGAGACAAGAATGTTTACAAAAGTAAAATAAAAATAGTCAAGGGTTAATGCACACAAAAGGTATTTTGATATTCTGATAGACTAGAGGAAGAGAGAAACTTCACTTTTCTGTATGGTTACTACTCCAAAACAGAGTTTATTGGTTTACACCTTGAAAGTCCATCCCTCAAAGGTCAAAACATGTCTCAGAAATCAGACTAGATCATTGTCTGTGCTTAGGAATGATATTTCTACGTACATGTCTGCATGTGTCTATTGACAAGTCCTCGTCAATGGTATTTAAGCAAATAGGATTGTCAACATACACACTTTCATGTTCTTACATTGCCAGTTCTGCTGCGTCAAGTAGCCCCCATCCCGTTCAACTCCAAAGGGAAAGAAAGGAAAGATAGCACAGGCAGCATAAGTCCCTCCTGGAGGAACACTGTTTTGGCCACACTGATCCAGTCCAGTGAAATTAGTAGCACCACAGACTGCTGTACTAATTTTCCCCACATATCCGGTAGCTGTGACCCTCAAATATTTCAGTGCAAGAGGAAAAGCTGGGAACTCAGTAAAAGAAGGAAATTTTTCTGAAACAGATAAAATAAAACTGACACTCTGTATTGAAAGAACACTCTATGTACCTGAGAATATCAATCAGAACCACAAACAAAAATATACTGGATGTTAAGACAAAGAAAAAAATCCTTTGGATATCTAAGCAAACAAAGGAAGTATTCATAATGAAAAGATTTCTTCAAACATAATTTTTATGGCAGAATAAAACAGATTAACATGTTTGAAATAGTAATAGAAAAAAATATGAGCTAAGGATTTTATATGCAGCAAAACTGACTCTTTCAAATATGAAAGGCAAGATTCCAATCAAAGGAATTTAGGTAATATTGTTACCATGAGTCCTTCCAGATGAATCTACTAGAGAAAAAGATTAAAAGAACAAAAATGACCATTTTGACCAGAAATGTTAGAAAACACCGGCATATGGTCTAGGAACATACAAAAAATATACAAAAAGGAGAGATGCAGCATACAATGCCTGTGTGTTCTGCCAGCGTAGACATAATATGAATGCCTTCAAATGGGAGCAGGGTAAAAAGAGAGAGAATATGCAATTTAAATAAACTGTTTTTAACAATCAGATTGGTTGTATGAATATTTATACTGTTATCCCGAGACTGCTGTGTAAGTAATACAGCATAAAGCATACAAGTTAATACAGGGTAGCCTGATTACATCATCCTATGTCATTGAGAACCAGGATTCTTGGTGTGGAAGAAAGGCAATGCAAATACAAAATAGAAGAGGAGAAATAAAACCCTTATTTCCTGAGTTTGCATTAGAAATATTAGAAACTGCTCAATGTAGTCAGGATTTGCAAGGGAATAGATTTAATACAGGACACACGAATTACAAAATTATTTTATGACATTCACCCAAAAAGTCAAATGCAAAAGAGTACAAGAGATCTGTCCATACAGTAGAGACACAAAGTATTCAGCCGAGGGCCTGGATCCCACAGCAATGTCCTGCACAAGCCCAGCTGAAGACCTAGAGCTCATAACAATGTCCTCCACAAGTCCAGTTGGAGGCTTAGAGCCCACAACAATGCCTCACACAAGTTTTTATCAAGGATCTGCACTTGGGAAGGCCCAAAGGTCAGTGGTGGAAGCTAGAAAGTCTGCACCAGCTGGATGAAGGGTCTGTGCCAGCAGCCTGAGGCATCTGCACTGGAGCCAGGAAGTGATGCTCAAAGTAGGAACCAGAGCTCCCTAGAAGAGAACCACAACCATCCTCAGAGACAGCAAGGACCTGAGCTCCTCCCATGATGAGAACTGCTGAGTTCATATCAGGAAAACCAGCATGACAATCTTCTCCAGGAAAATTAACAGCACACGATCTTCCCTTCCAGTTCTCCTTTTACGCTGTTGGCAACAGTCCTCAGGTGGGCCTTCTGCACCCAGCACTGCGCTGATTCAGTTCAGCTGGGTGTTACAAGGCGACCATTAGTTAACCCACCATAATGTTCTTAGAAATAATATCTTTAAATTTTATATATATATATATGTATAAATATATATATATATATGAATAACTCTGTTCACTAAAAAGACTTACAAACAATTACATACACATTAGCATTCCTGCAGTTCAGTTTGTGGCTTTTAAATATCACTTTCCACTAAACGAAACCAGGAGTTCATAAAGACAAAGTTGGTTTTAAGTCATCAGTCATTTCAAATATGTCTAAAACAAAAGCAAGGAAAATAAAACCTAAAGAAATTACACTAAAGCAGTGTTGGCTGTCTCTGGGGTGGTAGGAGTATAGGCAATTTAGTCTATTTTAATTTTCTTCTTTATATTTTATTTTATAAATTGTCTTCATGAACCCAAATTGAAAAAAAATTTTTTTAAATAAAAAGAACAACATTATATTATGAAAATACATATATAAAATTAATATATTTATGTATATCTTTCAAAACAGATCTTCAGGCAACCAAAACAGCAACTCAAAATCTCTCTTAAAGGATTCCTTCTCTGCAGTAACTATGTACACATGTGTCTCTGTGACAGAACGATTCCTCAAGTCTATAGGCAGAAATGGCCTTGGGACTAAGTTAGGAAATTACAGCCCAGCACCTGCCATGTGAGACAACCCTGAGTGAGTAATGGTCTGTCTGCTCTGCTGGGGAGCAAGAGCACTTAGAAGGGGCAAAACATGACCTTTCACTCTAAATGCTTACCACTTGGCCCCAGGGAATTGGGAGCTATAGATAATTCCTTTCCAGAAGACATAGTGCTCCAAGTAAGTAGGAAATAAAAAAACACACCTCCCACCTAAAGTCTCCCAGCACAGCATAGCTTAATCCTATTTCTCTACCTGAACAGGAAATGGACAATACACACAGTGTCTTCAGTAAAACATTTCTACCAGAAGTACTCTCAGGTGAGTTTCCATGACTGTAGCAGATTTCAGTGGTTAGAAGTGAAAGCACAGGTTGGCTACCAGAAAGGAAAGGAACTTAAACAGTAAAGGTTTAGGTTTCAGACCTAAATTTTCTTCCCAAGTCAACTACCTCAACTTCTCTCCTACCAAATGAAGGCAGCCTCACTTTTATTTATTCCTCATGAGTGCAATGAAGATTAATGAGAGGATGTTTATAAATACCCTAAAAATCCCTGAGAGAAAAGTGGTTGTATAAGTGTGAGTTTTGGTGCATGGAACGCTGTCTCATCATGCACAAAAATAAAGGAAAAGAGTTCTAAAGGAGAGCTGGATTCTTAAAAATACAGCATGGAATAGCTTCTCAGTTGCTGAGAGTGTTATATAGGTCTCTGAATGTACCTGACTGAAAGCCAGGTAATTATAAAATGTAGGACACAGACTGATCAGCAGCCTTCTGAGAAGGCTCCATTCGTATGTGTGAATGTGGGCTGTCTGTCGCTGGAAGCTGAACAAAGGCCACAGCGAGTGAAAATCAGAAGTTCCTAGAGAAACGGTCACGTTTGAGGGTCTGTGGAATGTTCTTAAACCTCAGTGTGTCTGAGACAACCTGGTGATGTGGCTCTAAGTCCTATCTCTAGGCCCCACTTTCAGAAACTCTCACCGGTCGGCTGGAGTTCTGCCTTGGAAGCTGCATTTTAGTAAGCTGATTCTTATTTGTATCAAGCTTTGAAAACTTTGTCGCTTACATTTACAGTCTGAAGGTTTGTAGGGAACAAGCACATCTCTCTGAAAGCAGAGCAGAGCTGAGGCTGTCTGAATTTTAACCTAGTTCTAAATTTTGTTTCAGGGTAGAGCAAAGAGAACTAGAGGGCAAAAAAAGCAAAATTTTCTGGGACAGGCTCTGCACTGTCACCAAGTACAGTCACATTTTGTACCCAGAATAACAAATGGAAAGTATCTGAGGCTGTATAATAACAGGAGTCAACGAATCTTCCAGATTCATGCTGTCTAACATGGTATCCCCTCACCACATGTGGTTGCTGGGCAATTAAAATATGACTAATTTTGGAATCAAGAGTCAGTGGAAATGCAAATGCATACCAGATCTCAAAGACTGAGTGCAACATATGTGTATATAATATTTCATTTCTTAAAAATTGATCACATGTTGAAATGGTAATTTTAGGACATATTGTACTAAATAAGATACATTAAAATTAATATCACCCATTTCTTATTCCAAATGTGTGTATTGAAAAATTTTAAATCACTTATGTGACTCACACTATATTTCTGTTGGACAGTACTGTTCTAGATCAGTACAGTGGCTGGGTCTTAATTTATAGAGTCCTGGACCTTGAGGTGTGTCTGTCTGGATAATAGAGGAGTTCCAAGAGCCCCTTCTGCATGGCCTCAAGGGCAAGGTGACACTTGCAGTGGCTTCTCAGGAAAGTCAAACAATAAACACTTGACCATATTCCTTCATTAGTCCAGATGGTGTGCCACATGTACAGTTACAAGGTAGAAGTTAATAACTAGAAAAAATGAAAAGCCAATGCATCCAAAGGTTGCAAACCTATGTGTGCTGCAAATAGCCTATATCTCCTAGTGCCTGGTATCCTCTTTTCCCAATGGAGAAAGGTCAAATGGTAATGATACAGACATAGAGTGAAGGAATTGGTACCTCTACCCCAACATGGCAAGAGAAAACCTGTGCCATGTCACTTATGCCTGGAGATGACCTTGTCCCTGATATAATCCCACCCAATCCTCTCCACAGTGACTTCAAAACACATATTTGAAGAGTATTTCTTTAATTTAAAATAAGTCATTACATTTTTACTCAGGTTCTTTCATCACTGGCCCAGATGCCAAGAAAGATACAATTAAAACATTAGCAAAGTTCTTTTTAAATGACAGAATAAGCATAAATAAATTTGTAGGTTATTTGGGAGCATAACAAATTTTACAGCTAGAGGAAAGTGTAAGAAAAAAAGATTCTCACCTTGTTAACTAACCAGAAGTGAAAATAAAGGTTCAGATGTGGTCTGACTTCTGAGCTGCTTTGGGTGCTGTAAAGACTAAAACACTCGCCAGCCCCTGTCTCCCGGTGTATTCATTCGAGTCCCTTTAACTTGTGTCTTCTGTCCTAGAGGTTCTAGAGACACCACCATGATATTGACAAGCTCTTTGTACTCAAGATGCTGGGAGTACGTAGGGGGCAACTTAAGTCTTGAGCCAGCATCGTGGCAACTTGCTGACCCAGTTTGCAGCATATTTATTCGTGGGTAAGAGATGCAACTCATGGTAAAATAATTTTTTTTTCAAAAAAGTTTTTTTCAAAAAAATTTTTTTCCCAGCTCTTGACCCACGTGTAATCTCATTCACTTAATTGAAAGAACTGGACCAGACTAGAAATGACATTAAAGCATAATGGGAAATTATACTTTCCTTTCCCCAAATCGGATACCTAACCAGTATAGCATCCTAACCAGTATAGGAGGGCTGCTGGCATCTTAGTCCAGTGTATGGAGTTGAATTAAATGTGGCAACCTAGGTTAAGCAGAAGTTTATGAGAAAAATCACAGACATGCTTCCTAGTTACATACTCCGTGTGACAATGTACTATTCCTCAGCCGTACAGGTCAAAGGTCAAACAGTATCCCAATTCCACCATTTTTGTTTTACTTATTGTGGATTTTGTGACAGGAAATGGGAATTTGGTTGATAATCACCAGGCATACAGATAAGGTTTCCTCATTAAAGTCTCATAAAACCACGAAAATAAATCATTTCAAGTGGGGAGAGAAAGAAAATCTTCTGTTTAGACTTTTCTGTGACCACTTAGGCCAATTATTTTCTCTTTTCCAGTCAGCAATTTTATTTTCAGCTAGCACTGGGTCTGATAATCAGAGGAAAGAATTTGGAGACCTCACAGAACTTTTCTGATTTCAAGTTAATGGCTTGGTATGTCAAGGACATGCTGAGGCTGGCAGAATAAATTATGCAACTGCAGCTGAGGAAACACAGTAGAGGAAACCCATGTAATACATGTCTGTAGATATAATATAAACATAAATAAATACTACAATTTTGAGAAAATCGAAGTGGTCTATTTGGCCTATCCTGAAGATCAAAGCTCTTTGGAGCCAAATAAGACGCAACTAGAAATGGAAAATGACCCTGTTTCCCACTTCTCCTTCGGAGAAGTTCCTTCTTTTTCTAAGCATCAATGTCAGGCACTAGGAACTCTTAAACAATTCAGTTTCTCCCAGAAACTCCTCTGTGGGTATTTATAAACTCAGGCACAGCTCAAGACTTTTCCAGTTTTTCTGCTATAATCTCACTAGCCCAAACCTTAGTTTTTCCAGAATTCTGACAAATGTGTTACTGCATCAACACATGTTAGCAATGGCCTTTACCTGGAAAATATCTGATGCTTGGTATGCTAAGGACCCAGCCAGTGGAGCTGGTACCTGGAGGCTACTTCCTTACCAGACTGCCCTGCTAGAGGAGGAAGGTAATGCACTCTGCTGCCATCTAATCTTCTTAGACTACCATAGATCCAGATTATTTGTGAAGTGCTTAATGGAGATACCCAAGGCAAGGAAATGTGACAGATTGTCCTGGTTTGTCTGGAACTGAGAGCTTTCCAGGAGGTGAGACTTTCAGTGCTAAAACTGGGTTAAGCTGGACAAGTCAGCCACCTAGCCAGTAGGCCAGAGACAGTCAGTGAAATTCAACCCAGTGCTCCTTTCACTCTTTCCTAAAAGACTGCTTTTTAAATAGTGACTGCAAAGTACACAAACATAAGCAAGGTTTGATTGAATCTATTTCTTCACCTTCAGGGGCAGGTAGAAAACAAGGCATGAAGCTCAAGTTAAAAGGCTCCATCTGTTCCAAGTGTCTCTGTGACTATAGGTTATGTCACTCAATCAAAAGAAGGGCTGGGAATGTAGCTCAGTGGCATAGCGGCTGCCTGGCAAGCACAAGGTCCTGAGTTCAATTCCTCGTACCAAAAAGAAAAGCAAAAAAAGAACATCATCAATCAGAAGTAACTTTAGAGATTTCTTGGGAAAAATGGATAAGCAGGTCTACAGGATATAGACCAGAACATCCTGTACCAAGATACGGTGCTGATTAACCACTAACACATTCTCTCTCTTCTACAGAAAACATCCATTTTCTCTAAGTGTGTTCACTAGGCAATGCCTTTTCTCTGCTTCCTGGCACTGGTCACTTGTGCTTTCAAAGAAGCCCTACAGCAGCCTTCCCACCACCCGAGCTGCCCAGCACAGCAGCAGCCACCAGAACCATGTCCTCCTCCATACCCGCCACTGTCTAGGGCTTCTCAATCTTCGTGCTCCCTGGCCCAGCCAAAAGTGGGTAGGTGAAGAGAAAAAGCTGACATTCTGGAATCCAAAATCAGGTTCACGCTTCCCTTCTGTTACCTGGTAATGCTTCCAATTGCTCTCTTCTGAGCTTTTGAAGCTCTCCGCCTTGAAGGTTATTTTCCGTGTAACTGCAAAAAAGTCTCCTGTTTCCCAGACAACTTTCTTCAGTTTCCTCTGTGTCTTACTTGATAAGAGGCTGTGCCTAAACTGGGCATGGTGACACATGCCTGTACTTCCTGCATTCTGGGAGGCTGAGGCAGATGGATCACAAGTGTAAGCCCTGCCTGAGCCACTTAAACAGACCCTCTCTCAAAGTTAAAATTAAAAATGGTTAAGAATGTAGTCCAGTGCTAAGGCCATGAGTTCATTCCCCAGTATCAGGAATAAGTGTGTGTGTGTGTGTGTGTGTATTTTCCTTTCTTCCCAGAATTCTTTATTAGTGGCACAGTACTACATTTAAGGAGATTTGCATGAGAGAATTGTGGATAGATTACCAAGTATATGAAAGAGGTCCTTGGGCATTGTCTCTTCACCATCTGAATCTATGTCTTATAACCCTTTACCTCTAATTGAAAACATCTATGCAAAAAATTATTCCTAAATCCAGACATCAGGATCTCAGGGTTAGTCTCTTATTTACCTGAACTTTTATGGGAGCAACAGGGAGATCATTTTCAAAGGTTTTGTAGCTGTGCTTTCAGGGCTTCCATATATTTGTCTTCCATGTACTTCTTAAAGGTTGTACCCGACACTGCTGAGGAGCAGCCCATCATCACCAGGAGCTTCATTAGGCAGATGAAATGCCCTTGCCGAATGCCAAATCTGTTGCAAGAAAAGTTTGTGGCATCGTTGTATGAAAATGGAGATGTAATTCTGCTTCTTGTTCCTGCATCCATGCTGTTGTTCATATTAGCTTCATGACTGACCAAACTGGGGACAGTTTTAAACAAGAATTCAAGCAGAGATGTCTTTGATGTTCCAGCGGAAACTCTAGCTCGGCAGCAAACTGTGGGTCTTGAATATACCATAGGGTCTGCAGAAGATTCTGAGAGTACACAGCTTCTGGATATGTTGGCCTATATTTAGACTGCAGCCTCTGCTGACCAGACAAGGCCATCCAAACCTTTAAAGCTGGCTGTATCTACACCTGATTATATACACAGCTCAACAAAATCATAGGCATGAGAGTTTTTAAAATTTGAAGAGGGGAAAAAATAGCTTTACAATGGAGAAAACTGACAAACGCAAGAGTAACTTTGCCATGGAGAAACCTGACAATGCTATTTTAGCCAGGTGATCAAGGTCAATGTGAACAGTCATAAATCATGCTGCTTCTGTACTCTTGAAATGATATGATGAAAATTCCACTTCGTATCTGTGGCTTTTCTTTCAACAACCTATAACTTGAGGCTAGTCATAATAAAAACATCAAACAAATACCACTAATGGAGTATCCTCCAGTACACCTGACCAGCATTCCTAGAAACTGTCAAGGTCATCAAGTACAAGGACAGTCTGAGAAACTGTCACAGCCAAAAACACCTAAGAAGAAATGACAAGTAAATGTGATGTGATATCCTGAATAGGATCCTTCCACAGAAAACAGACATGAACTAAGAGAATCTGAATAAACTATGGACTTTAATTAATAATGATGCATCAGTATTGGTTTGTGAATTATGACAAATATACTATACCAATATAAAGTATTAATAAGAAGGGAAATTGTGTGAAGGGGCTGGGTTATATGTATGAACTCTCTGCACTATCTACTTAGTTTTCTTAAAGCTATTCTAAAAATCGTCAGATAACAATGGCAAAGCAATAATAATAAAGTGCACACAAGGCAATGGTCCTAGTTTGTCAAAATGAAGAGAAATGTTGAGAATAAAGTACCACAACACTCTTGAATCTGTAAGCTGAGTGAAGAGTAGATCATTACTAATCTTCCTAAGTTTACTGTTTTCCACTTTACATTTTAATGTATAAAATAGTCCTTCAAGATCATTAACAAATAAGCTTAATTGCAAAGTCATACATTATATAATTCCACTGCTATGAAAAGACCAAAATAGGTAAACCTATAGAGACAGAAAGAAGGTTAGCAGTTTCCAGAGGCTGGGAAAGACTGGGATGGGGTGTGAAGAGAGGCTACTTAGTGGGTAGTTTCCTTTTGGGGGGATGAAAATATTTTGACTAGACAGAGATGATGGCTTTACAGAAGTGTGAATATATTGAGTGCCCAAATTGTGTACTTTAGAATGGTTAATTTTGTACTATGTAAATTTCACCTCATGGAAAAAAAATTGACAATAAAATAGCATAATAATTTTTAAATAAAATAATTTAATAATTATAATTAAAATTATAATGTATATATGAAAGATTTTCATCTTCTATTTTTATTTGTCAGAATTCTAGATATTGGTTTAGCATGATTGTAAAGCTATAAATGACAAGATAAAATAATTTTTGTTTGGGAAAAACGTCAGGAAGAAACTACTATTAAAAAAAAGGTTAGACAGTAGAATAACATAATTGGGGCTTTTAATTTTAAATTAATTAATTTAATTTTAATTGTTAATTAATTTAGTGCAGGGCCTTATGCATGCTAGGGAAGTGCTCTACCACTGATTTATATCACCGGGACCAAGGACAACTGGACACCTGTCAACTGGACATCTCTTGGGAGGCGGCTGAGCTAGTGTTACCAGACCTATGTGATTCAGTGATGAGGAGCCTTCAACAAACAACTAATATTCAACAGATGTGTTTAACTGATTTAAACACCACATAATGTATGCATGTGTCAAAATATCACGTTATCCCAATAATATGTACAATTTCTGTTTTGTGTACCAGTTAAATATTTAAATTATAAATTAGAGTACCAGTTAAATATTTAAATTATAAATTATAAACTGTCATAAAAGTAGAGTTTTATGATAGTTATTGTTTGTTAATAAACTGAAAAAAGAGGGCCAAGCTGAATATTAAAATACTTGCCAGCAAGAAAATCCAGAAGTTCTCAAGTAAAACTTTAGTTAGACCATTGTGCATGTGAGTGCGGATGAAAGCTGAGAGAACAGGCCTTGCACTGATCAGTAGGAGAATGATGGATGGTAATTTTGATTTCCTTTCAAATTTATAATTTGATGATATTGAGGTGATGAAGATTTAGGAAGTAGGGCCTAGTTGAAGTGCATGGGCCATGGGGCTTTAACTCTGGGGGCTATATTTTTGTTCCTCAACTCTTCCTCTTCCAGTCGGGTTCCTTCCCTCTCTGTGCTTCCTGGATGTCATAAGGTGAAAAGACTTTCCTCGGCCAACTCTTCTGCCGTGGTATTTCTGCCTCGGAGACAGCTGATCAGAGATTGAAACCTCCGAACCCAGGAGCTAAAATTAATCGATCTTCTTTTAAGTTGATATCTTCAGGTATTTTGTTACAGCAACCAAAAGCTGACTACCTAACACAATAGCAATGATATATAAATCATCATTAGGCTGAATTGTTCAGGGCATGGCGCCAAGAAAAAAGGCTACTTATTCAGTTCAGAAGCAATTGTTTCAAATACTTGTGATTCTCTGTCGATGGACTCTGTGGATGCAGAAGCAGCAGATGAAGAGGAGGCCAACTAAATGAGTGTATTGTCAGGAGGGTCTGAAAACGGACACAAGTGAAAAGCTGCTGGATACTAGTTTAGACTTAAGTGATAGTAAATTGTAGACAGATATAATGGAAACAAGAACATTTCACCCCTTTAGGTAACCATGACTTTAATTCTCAAGCACACACATACTTTTCTTGCAATCATAGCTAGCATAATAGGGTAGTGTCTTTAAATGTGGTCCTTGAGACCTTTTTCATTCATTAATTCCAGAAACATTGTCAGAGTCTGCGCTGGATTAGCACAGTAGCAGGAATTTTGAGATAAGAGCATCAGCACCTGCCCTGGAGTCAGTCAGTCAGGAAGCGCAGGAAGTAGATAATTACAGCAGACTAGAAAGTACTTGACTATGATACATATTCAGGATGCTGAGAAAGCAGAAGGAAAATGATCAAACACTTACTTGGGGGACAGGGGATGCTCCCAGGAGAAGAGATGCTGCAGCTGGGCCTAGGAGGAACTAGTGAGGCACAAAGAGTAGGTTGAGACAGCATTCATGCCTGGGAATAGGCGACACAGCATCAAATGAGGACCCCCAAGCTGGTTTTAAGAAACTCAGATGGTTCTCTTTAGTCGGCCACAGATTTGAGTCTTAAACTCTCAAGAGCAGTGTGGTGCCAAGATAGCAAGTTTAGGTCTGTGTTCAAATCCCATCCTTGCCCCGATTAGCTATGAGAAACCCATCCTTTCTCCTTGTACCCGCTACCTCCCGCATGCATGCGCACTTCGTGTGCCTGCTCAAGAGTTCTCTTACCTCCTAACTTATAATCAAGAGGTTTCCACACGGCATGAAGTTCCCGAAGGTCAGCAGTCACCAAGCAAGGCACCTCCCAGGGGGCAGTTTCTGTCTCAGTACAAAGCTTGTCCAGTGTTTTTCCTGTTGTTCCAGTCTCCCTCAAGGAGCCAAGTCTTCTATCCTTTGCACACTCTGGTCCTGGGATCAGTACAAGGGAAATACTGGGAAATGCTGAAGTGAGAAAAATAAGAACAATACAGAGAAGCTCATGTTTTTTAATGAAGTCAAATATGTTCCGAGTATGTTCCACTTGTTCCAATTTGCTCTTCATTTTGCTTGGGAGAAGGTGTGCCGTGCTGTATGTCCTTTATTTTATGAAATGATTATAACAGTAGATGACAGGAGTTTTTAAAATGCCTTTTCTTGTTAAAGTTATAATTTGGTAATTTCTGTCAAATTTTCAGTTTTTATTTTGACTGTTACTAGTTGATGAAATCTCAAAATCTGGGGAACATTGCATTGGTCATTGTGAAAGGGAAGATGTGGACCCATGGCTCAATTCTGTCTCTCTTTGGCCAGACGCAATGGATTAGGCCTCTGGCAAAATCCTGAGGGACTTGAGGTCCACTCTCATGAGTATTTGCCGGGACAGGGTAGACTTCTAGAGTAATGAATTAAGCCCAAAATCTCAAATGGTAAAAGCAAAAACAAATTCATTGTTTATTCACGTGACGCATGCAGCACAGGGCTCTGCTCCGCATGGCTACACAGGGACTCAGGCTGAGAACGTCTCCATCCCTCTGTAGCTGCGTTCTCTGAAACTGCTGCACACGAGATTTATAAAATCATGATGAAATGTGAAGGGAAAAGTGAGGAGCCACTCAGGGGCTTTCACAGCCAGATCTAGAAGTGACAAAATTTACTTCTACTCACACCTCTTTAGTTAGAACTCAGGCTCCGCAGCCCAGCCTAGCAGTAAGGAAGCTGGAAGATACACATGAATTTTCAGTAAACACTCAATGTTTCTGATATACCTGGATTGGAATGAGAAAGGTAACTTGAACAGGTAAAGAAGGGCAAGACTGTGAAACATTTTCATTGTCAGGTTAAAGAGTTGGAACGCTACCTTATAGGCATCAGACAGACCAGAAGAGAAGACACTGTTAAAAGAACTAGTTTAGAAAACATTAAACCAGTTCATTAAACCCGTTGGACTGGAACATATTCAGAGAAGGCACAAAAGTCAGGGAGCACAGTGAAGAGGGTATTATTGCAGTCCTGTTATTCAGAAATAAAATCTCCATTTGTGTGGTAGAAGGCCAGTGAAAAGTAAGGATGAACATTATATTTTCAGTAGAGAATTAATTACATGGAATGTCAGGATTGGAAATCCCGATTTTGGACTCAAGAGGCAATATCTGAAAATCATGAGAGCCTGCCAAGGGAGAGAGGAGAGAGACGCTCAAGTTCTGCTGCCTTTCAGCATGGGAAGCGGATGCAGAGCATGGAGTCCACTTCCTCAAAGGGTGTAAGTGCTGAGAAGGTGGGATTCAGATCTGGCCATCTGTCTTTTGGAAATTCTTAACGCAACCACGGAATGACAAATAAAGAGACCAAGAATAAAATTAATTTTATTAATTTTATTTTTTATTATGCATTTTTATTTTTGTGTGAGTTTGGGGTTTCTGCATGTTCTAATTATACTGAAAATAAATTGCTTTTGCAATGAGATTATAAAGTAATATTTTTAGTTCATGAAAAAAGAAACATTTGAAATGAAAAGTTTTTTTTTATCTCCATGGATTATAAAACCAATGGTTTCCTCCTAAAATTTGTAAGCATTCTAGACCTTCCTTTCCCATTCTCATACACATCTAACATGCCATGGAAACTGGAGACTAAGGTTTTATATGGGTGCATACATCATAGTGCACATACACACACACATGCACAAGCATGCACACACACACAAACACACTATTATGGGCAACTCTGCTGATTCTGTCAGTGTCGAATCTTTGTCTAACCAATAAACTGATGAATTGGACTTACTTCTTGGAATAGAAAATATCATATTCACTGAATGGTATGAGAAAATTTTCTTTCCTAGTTTTTTCAATTCCCTTAGGCCACCACTTCCAACCTTATCCCATGAAGCCATTCTTTAAAGGCCAGGTATTGCAAAAATGAACTGTTGGGTACAACATAAGAACCACCTCCCTAGCATGGAGGTGAACAAGAAGAATTCTTCTACAGCTGTTTTTAGAAAAAGTCCAAAATAAGTGCTGAACTGGCAGAATTAAGAGCCTTATCTTTGTGTATGAAGGATGACACCCAATTAAAACCACAAAGTGTTTTGACTTCATGTTTGACAGCCTCAACCCATGGGTCACTATAGTAATCTCCTATATCACTTGTAATAAACAAAAGTGATAAAAAGACCTTGGAATCTTAAATCATATTGGTTAAAATAACCAGCTTGGGATTTAGCCAGATCAGGTTGCAGAAGCTGGCTTAGCTGCTCATGAGTGACTGTGGGTGTGATGCTGAGTTCTCTGCTTCCCTTTCTTTCCCCGTGAAGTACCACTAACAAACCCACCATATAGGGTTGCAGCAACTATTGAAAGAGAAGTAAGTCAAATGCTCCACCTTTGGCCTCCTATAGTGATTCCCCCATAGGGGAGCCCTCCTCAAAACCACCCGGTGACATCAAAGTTCAATATAAGTGCTTCCATGTCAGGCAGAGGGGATGCGGGTGGCAGTGTCTGCACAGGCAAAGCTAACTTCATATAGCACTTAGCTGTAAATAAACTCTTTGACTCAGGTTACCTGCATCTCACAGTTTGGGATGAGAGTGAGAGAACCTAGGCAGACCAAGGCACAGGCAGTAATGGCTCAGCCAGGCTCCACTGAGTCCTGGAAGGGAGGACAGGAAGCAGTGCTGTCTTAGATGCCATCGTTGGTTGCCCTAGGTGGGGTTCACCCTTTGCTCCCCATGCTAGGGTTCTATCATCTGTGGATTCTGCCATTCCAAGGCCACGGCTGAATAACCAATTTTCCCTGCTACCTCTACCTCTCCAAGGACTCCACTCTATAGGCTCTACTCACTACCTCTGCTTTGCTCCATGAAACACTCAGCAGGAGCCTGCCAGTGTGGTAGGCACCAAAGGCATCTGTATTAGTCAACTTTGTGTTACTATAATAAAGCAGTCAAGGCAACTAACTTATAAATAGAAAAGGTTTACTCAGTTCACAGTTCTGAAGGCTCCATTTAAGAATGAGTGACTCCATCACTTTGGGCCTTTCGCAAGGGCAGCACATCACAGCCTAAACATGTAGTGAAGCAAATTGCTTATATCATGAGCTAAGAAGCCAGGTGAGGGGAGGAGACCAGGGTCCCACAATCCCTGTAAGGACATGTCCCAAATAACCTAAGGACATCCCACAAATCTTTACCTACAAGTTTCCATCATTTCTCAACAGTGCCACCCTGGGAACCAATACTTCAACACATGGAGCTTTGGGAAACACTCATCTAAACCACAGTAGAATGTTATATGAGCATAGAGCACACTGTGTATCTGAAAACTGCAATAATATACTTCTTTTTGGTGGCGGTGGTAAAAACGTTTTTGAGGCTGTGGGACCCAAGTGGAAGTCTACAATATTCAGGTTCTTGTGCATCCTCTGTGTGAGAACATTAATTTGAAATAGGGAATATTATGAAGTGTTCTATTGATTTCTCTTAGCTCATAGTAAGAACAAAACTACATGCATTTGATCAGAAAAGTAACAACTAATCTATTTCAAATCTTATCCAAAGTACTCCAGTTATTGTTTTCATTTACAATAAAAAATGTGATGGAGCAGGATTTTTTCTATAAAATGATAGTAATGATATAATTCCATCAAGTGAAGAATACCACTTGAGGACTTTGGAAACTGTTTTCTGTTCTATCAGTCTTAATGGGGCTCTGCATTCCTTCAAATATCTCCAAAAGAGGGGCTGGGGATTTAGCTGAGCAGCAAAGCGCCTGCCTGGCAAGCGCAAGGTCGTGAGTTCAGTTCCCGGTACCGAAGAAAAACCAAAAAACCAAAAAAAAAAAAAAAAAAAAACAAATATCTCCAAAAGAGATATTTAATTTTTTTTAGTTTCAAGGATACATACATGATATGTAAACTGTCATTCAATAAGCTGAGATGAAAATATCTCTGAGTCAATTAATAAAATCAATATAGAGCAAGCCAGAGAAAGCAAGGAATAGAATATGATTAAATAAAGGAACATGAATCTATTACATAGTAGCTCAATTATAGAAAGGCCATAGACCAAAGTCTGGCAAGCAAGCCCTTAGTGAGTTCCTTTATGAGCCTGACTTGCTGAGTAGGTGAACACACAGCACAGAACTCAGAAAAGAGGTAAAAGCAAATGACCAGGGTTTGGAAAGGCTGCTAAGCACAGCCCCTGAAGAGACATGGAATTGATGGACACAAATCTAGTCAAGAGAGTTCTTCAGGGATGATTAATGTCACTCTTTAGCCAGAACACAGCCTCTTCTACCACAATCCATATCTCAGCAATCTACTGCTTGCTTAAATTCTCTAGTGAAAGTCCAAATAGAAAAAGGAGATGGAGCACGAGTATTCCGATCTCTGGAAAGGGACAAATATTTGAGAACCACTGTAAAAAAATATTAACTGTCAAACATTTTCAGAGTCAATGCCCAGAAATCTGGGCTTCCCCATTCTGGTTTCTCTCCATACCATGTCCAGAACTATTGACTTGAAACCAGCTAGGAGCGTTGGGAAGCAATTTGTACAAAAATCAACAAGAACTCCAACATGCTCTTTTTAAAAAATTTGGTGCATCTGTTTCCTTCATAGCACGATCTTTCTTAATTCAATTTAAACTTATGGCATCTGTTCATTTTTCAAAAATGTATAAAATAAACATTTTAGCAGACATAACTATATACTGGTTTTGGTTACGGTACTTCTTAGTAGAATTGCTTCATTTCTTTCCACAGTGTGGCTTTCTGATCAGAGCGTCCTTTGTGGTGAGTACCACATTAGACAGATCACAAATAGAACACACATCATCATCCATATATTTGAAGTGTAACATTTAGAAAGTCACAGCTCTGGCCTTTCAGGGAGAGTGTGATATTAATTACCTTGCTTCTGGCATAGAAATGACTAAAATGACCCGCACAATGAGGATGTCAAACTGTCTTTTTCAGTTTGACACCTGGACTGAAAATGCTAGGAATCTATGACACAATTAAATGCCTGAGATTATCAAACACAAGTTCAGACAGGGCTAATTTAGAAATTATTGTCACGACTCACTAAGGAACAGTCATAATTTGGGAGAAAAAAAAAAGTTTAAAATGGCAAAAGCTTCATTGAGGGACCAAATATATGGTTCCCACTTAGAAACTGAGCTGAAAGTCAAAGACATTTGCTTTATTTAAAATATAAATTGCAGAGATTAAAAGACATGTGTTTAAGAAGACTGTGGTATTGAGCTGTTTCCAGAAAAGAGCTGCTATTTCCATCAAGGAAAAGGACAAGCGTTTAAATTCTAGATCTCCCCTCTCCCTGCATGTTTTGGTAAAGAACAAGGAATTTACCTCTGACTAATGTCTGCTGAAGTTTTGCTTGGCGCCCATGCTGCCATTTGTTTCCACACAGAATAAATTGAGACGGGAAATGGTAAATGACTAAGTGTCAAATTAGGAGAAAACTAAGATCCATACGAAGATATACGCAGGCTCTCAAGGAGCCTCAAAGATATTCTAAGTCAACCTTTGAAAAGAAAAAACAACCAAGAGAAGCTTAAAAATTATAGGAAGTTGTTTTCTCTTCAGTTTTTTACCCAGCCCATGAAAATTCTCAAGCCATTTCAAAGAGACTGCCCGTGTCTGTTTGAAATATTAGTATTGAGACTATGAGTAACGAAGGTACTTCTGAAAGGCATGATGGAAGTAAACCAAAGCTAAGGGTGTGAGTGAGAAGGAAGATTAATATAAGAACATTACAAGCAAGCATAATGACAAACTCAAACGGGGCCCTAATTGGATAAATTTTCTTAGAAACAAAAAACACATGTTACATCATAAAGCTGAGATTAGTTTAGCAGTTTGTGTTTGGACAGTGGCAGGTTCTGGCCATGACAAGGATGGGTGTGGCATGGCGGGAATAGTTGATGTCGAGGAGGAGGAGAGCAGAACTTGAAACCTCTTAGCACCTGTGAGCTACATACACACACACACACACACACACACACACACACACACACACACACACGGAGGGAGGAAAGAAGGGAGGCGTGAGAGGCCAGCCTTCTTTTTGAGACTTTTCACACATCACCCCCCACAAGGAAAAAAGTAACTAGAGCCATCTATTCCCCAGAAGGTGCTTCCCTTGGTACGAAACATGACTTGGGGACATAAGGACACACACAGGCAGGGGTGCTGGCAGCAAGGCTGGCTGCTTGCCCACGAAAAACCATTAAAACAGAGTTGCTATTTCTTCTCCAGATTACTGAGACCACCTTAAAGGCACAGTCTTTCCGTTTCAGTCCTCAAATTACCAGCTCAAATATCATAAATGCAAAAAAACCCCTGGGACGGTATTGTGGAGCAGGCTCCCTGAGTTTCTTGGGTGGCCCCAGCTTTCTCTAGCCTGGATTTAGGCAAGGACCTTCAAGCGTGTATAGCACAGGTCTGGGGTAAGGGACTGCTACAGAGCTACATGAAGTGAAAAACCACAGACGAAGCCGGAGCCTTAATCCTAACCCTAACCCTAACCCTACAGACCCCCTCAAAAGCAAGATTCTCTCTACTTCTTAATTGTGACTGGGTTTATTTGGACCTAGAAAAGTGATGCTTCTTACATTTCAGGCTTTCTCTCTGCCTCCTTATAAATCTTCTTTGGAGGCAGAGGGCTGGGACCACAGCTATTAAATCAGCATACATGTGTTAAAGGCTGAGCATGCACCAGGCTCCTGGCAACGTTTTGCGGCACTGAGCCGCGCTTGTGCCCATGGAGCTGAGATTCCCATTGGTCGCCCACACACACCTGGTGACTTCTTTCCCAAGCCTCATTTCTAACACTAAAGGGAAAGATTTCATCTTCCATTTAAGGAATATCTGATGTTACTGGGCAGCTGGAGCCAGCTTTCTGGACTCTCAGATCTTTGCAGGGCCAATCTGATGTACGGATCCCAGCCAACCACAGTCTCTCTCATCCCTCTTAACACTGATCAAATGGTGACACTTAGCACATTACCAGTGACTCAGTCTTCTTACCTGTGAGTAGTCAATAGAGGAAAGTTGCTGTACCCAGCTGCCAGACCCTTCGCCACTCTAAGCGGCATCTCCTACTGACTATTTTAACAATATCTGCCAACTTAATACATTTACATACACAAAGTTCACAACAGATCCAGGGTAATCAACTACACCAAGCTTTAATGACTGTCCTTGCCCAGCAAGATAAACATGGTGATGAAAGGAGTACAGTTTAAAGGTAAATGTTTCCCAGCACTCCTTGTGAAAAGCGACACCCAGACAGGAAGAAAGAGAAAACGCAGAATCTGGAAATAAAGATGACACAGAGGTATCATCGCTATAGATACACCTGGAAAACAGGATACCCCTCTTCCCCAGAGGAAAGCCTATACTTCCGAGCCTGCTTTTAGCTTCTCTGTACCTGTATCTCTCATCAGTGCCCTTTCAGCCTGAGCCCAGTATCCAGGCTCAGAGCACTTCAGCGCTTACAAGATGCCGAGAAATTACAAGAAAAACTAACTGCCCTAAAAATATAAAAATAAAACTACATAACACGATTAATTCAGGTCAATCATATATTGATATATTAGCTTGACAGGGCTACAGTACAAAATACCATAGACTGGATGTCTTAAACAATGGAAATTCATTCCCTCATGTCTCCAGAAGGCCAGAAGTTTAAAATTAAGGCGTGAGCAGGATTGTTTCCACATGAGATCTCTGTCCTTGGATGGCTCTTCTTCCCCCTGTGTCTGTATATGGTCTTCCCTCTCTGTCTGTGTCCTAATCTCCTCATAAGGATATCAAGCATATTGGATTCAGATCTCAAGCTATCTTACCTTAATTATTTCTTTAAATATCCTGTCTTCAAATACAGTCAGATGCTGAGATACTAGGAGTTTTATAACACACAAAGTTTGCAAGGACACAATTCAGCCCATACTTCTAACAAAATTAAAAAGTGTAAAATACATCATGTCAATGTAATTGCTAAATTTAAAACTCACAAATATTTTTCATTTTGGGGACTAACTGTTAAGACTTTCTAGATCCTCCCAGTGATGATGAAACAATTTTACCTGGTTGCAAGTTAAATAAGTTATTAGTAGTCATATGTTCACTAGTCATAGGTGCAGTTTATATTCCTAGCCCACACTTTGTACAAACTCTACACTGGTCCACTCTGGTTGTGTGCTCACCACTCAGCTGTCTAATGTTGTCTCAACCTTGACAAATTCTTCAGATCTGCTACTTCTTCTTTCCTGACAGCTGCTCCATCAGTTCCCCAGGACAAAAACTGTGGTTCCCAGTTCTGGAGCTCTAGTTTTCACACAACCTAAATCCAGCAAGTAGGGAAGAAAACCTTGCAGCTCGCCTTCAAAATACATTCATATCAGACACATTCACGTCCCCCAGCCATGGCACACATTACCACTATCTCTTGCCTGATTACTGTTTTGGTCTCCTAACATCTCTTTTTACCCCTTTCCCACTACAGAGTATTCTTAATATGGCAGCCAGTGTGCCTCTTATAAATGTAAGCCAGACCCTGTGTTTCTCTTGCATTGAGAATAAAACTCAAGGCTCCAAGCTGAGCAGACAAAGCCTGCTACGTTCTGGCTTCTTTCTCCCTAACAGACTCCCTCCTCACTTGCCCCAGTCACAAGGACTCTTTGCTGTTTTTCCTATATGTCCAACATGTTCTGGCCTTTGTGAGTCTGCTGGAAGCTGCTTTTCCCTAAGCAATACTAAGTGCCTACCTCCCTTCAAGTCTTAGATCAAATCTAGCCTTCTTTGACAGGCTGCTTCTGATCACTATATTGAAAGTATCCCATCCCTTCTTTGCGGATTTGAAATCTCCCTTACCCTGCATTGTAATTTAAATCTAAAATGTCCCCCAAATTTTCATGTGGTCAGGTATGGGACTTTTGGCAGGTGATAGGATCATGGGAGTTCATAACTGAGGTGCTGCTAGGAGGTGGGGCCTGGTCAGAGGAGGTGGGACACTGGGAGCATAACCTGGAAGAACACATTCTTGTCCCTGGCTCACCCCTTCTCTCTCTGCTTCCTGGCTGCCATGAGCTGGCCAGCTTTCCTCTGCCAGACCCTCTGCCATACCATTTCTACCTCAGAGCCACCCATAAACTGAACCCTCTGAGAACTATGAGCCAAAGTAAACATCTCTTTTACTTTACGAAGGTTGAATATTTTGTGCCAGTGTTGGGAAAGTGACTAACACAGAAAAGTTGTAGCAGTGAAGCAGGGTTGTTACAATGACTGTACCTGACCGTGAGGTTCAGAAGCCTTTGGAACTTACTTGTGGAAAGAACTTGAGAAGGTTTGGAGGGGCTCTGCTGTAAGCAGAGCCTGATGGATGACTGTTTGGAGCTCAGAAGTGCAAAATGTTGACAGGAATATGGACAGGTAAGGCCAGGATGATAAGGTTCATTTGACAATGAGGACTCTATTAGAAACTGGATTAAAGACTATGCACATTTCACTCTGACAAAGAACTTGTCTTCATTTTGCCCACATCCTAAGACATTAAGTGAGGCTGATTTTAAAGATGGCAGGTTAATTGATCTGGCAGAGGAAATTTCAAGGCCCATCAAATTTCAGGCTGTGATATAGGTACTGTTGCTTTGCTTATTTTTAGCCAGATGTACGGGAGAATTAACACCAAAAAAGCAGAGCTGAGGGGGCTGGAGATTTAGCTTAGCAGCACAGTGCCTGCCTGGCAAGCATGAGGTCAAGCGTTCAATTCCTGGTACTGAAAAACAAACAAACAAACAAAAAAAGCAGAGCTGAGAGATGTGGAAATTTTGCAGCTTGGCTAGAAAGAAAGTGTATGTAGTGCTGAGGCCCAGGAGATTGCTGAAAAGATTATCATCATTTAAAGAAATCCAGGTATTTTGCCCTGGAATGATAGAAAAGAAAAGAAACTTGGAGGCATCTCAGGATTTTGACAGGCTCCATTGGTCACAGGTTCAAGGGTATACAAGTAAACCACTTTGAAAGACTTGGCTTGGATAAGAGAGCCCCAGGGTGCCTTGCTTACTCAGGAAAACCTAGGGAAAAGTATTGCCAAGTTCAGTCATCTGAGCCTATGCAGCCATGGTCCAAGGGGGCCCAACTGCTGTGCAAGCTGATAACAGACCTTGGTGTTATTCCTGTGGTGCTGGATTTTCAAATACAATATCTCCCTGACTTAGGAGCCTTTGAGTTGCAAACTTTCACAACAGTACCGTATGAGACTCACTTTATTGGCTTATGTATGAATCTGACTTATGAACAGTTCTCTCAGAACAGAACTCATCCATAAGTTATAGATTTACTGTCCACAGCATGCATGAGTTATGGGGTCATGGAGGCTTCCATTAAGATTTCTGAGGAGGGCTGGGATTATGTCTCCAAGATGGTGATCCATAAAACTGTGAGAGTAAAACTGGAGGTACAATGGAGACACTAGAATTTGGAGATACCAGTAACATGGAACACCAGGTGAGGACAGTTGTAGGCAATGAGCAAAGCCAGCTCACGAGAAAGGCCATGAGGGTAGGACTGTCTAAGCCCTTTGGAGCTCATATATCACTACAACCTAACACACAGGGCTACAGGATTTAATGTTTGCCCTGTTGGTATTTGATCTCACCTCTCATTTGGAATGGAAATGTTTACCCTGTTTCTTTATATGTAGGAAGTATTTAATGTTCTTTTTCATTTTTACAAGGGTCACACAGCTAAGAATTTGCCTTGGGTCTCAGAAGAGACCTTGATGAAAGTGCTAGGGCTTTGCCACTTCTAAAGGATGAACTAAATGCATTTTGTATAATGAGATGGATATGAGCCTTTTGCGGAAGATAGGAAGAATGTTATGATTTAAATCTAAAATGTGCCCCCCAAATCCCAAGTATCCAGTGATGGGCTTTCCAAAGGTGATTGAATTATTGTGACACGATGATCATCAGTGGATTAATCCATTAATAAATTCATAGTTGAATGTGCTGTTAGAAGGTGAGGTCTAGTTGGAAGACATAGGGGTGGGACCTGGAAGGGTATAGTCTCCTGGCTCTTCTCTTTTTCCTCTTTCTTTCTCTCTGCTTCTCGGCTGCCATAGGTTGGGCAGCCTTCCTAGGCTATATCCTTCTACCATGCCATTTCTGCCTTGGAGCCTGCTAATCATTATCTGAACCTCTGCAGTCATAAGCCAAAATAAACCTCTACTACTTTAAGTTGCAGGTTTTGAGTGCTTTGTCCCAGTGATAGGAAAGTAATACAATGTGGTCTATGCTTCCCTCCTGACACAGCGTCTACTACATTCCAGCATGCCTTTTTTATGGTTTTGATCTAAAATATCTCTAAAAGTCTTTTGTTTGGAGGCAAGGCCTGGTTGAGTCAGGTAGCAGATGACCTGGAATAGTGTATCCTTGTCCCTGGTTCCTTTATTTTTTCTGCTTCATGACCACCATGGTGTGAGCAACTGACCTCTACCATGCCTTTTCACCATACTGTTTGTGCCTAGGAGTTGGACAGCCATAGACTAAACCCACCAACACCCTGAGCCAAAATGAACCTCTCCTCCTTTAAATTACAGGTATCAGGCGTTTTGTCCACTAAAAGGAAAGTGACTAAAACACATTCCATATTATATTTATTGCTTCTGCTGCCTCCACTGTCTCCTTGGTCCATATATGATCCATGTGAGGTAAGAAAGTTTTGCTCGCTAGTATATCCCCTTTGCCTGGACTGAAGCCTGCCACACTAAACCCTACTCAATAAATATTTGTTGAGTGAATGACTACATGAATGAGTGCAAGTTTATTTTTTTTGGAAAATTACATCAAAAGGTGCTATTTAATACTGGAGGTGGAATAATTTTTTTTTTTTTTTTTTTTTTTTGGTTTTTCTCCGGTACCGGGAACCGAACTCACGACCTTGTGCTTGCCAGGCAGGCGCTTTTGCCGCTGAGCTAAATCCCCAGCCTCGAGGTGGAATAATTTTAATAATTGGCAGAGGAAATGGCACTTTTAAAAGTCAGAAGGCCATGTCTCTCTTTATAATGTACTCTGATGGTTTCCTCTACCTGTTTCTTCCTCTAAAACTTTTACAAATCCTAATGAACTATTTCTCATATCCTGACTTCTAGGATGACTATTCACCTTCTTCCTATTTCCTTACCTTAATAGCCCCAACATACATCCTTCTTTCCCAGAACCAGGTATTTTCTGTTCCATTTCCATCACAAAACAACTTCCCACAGTTGCCATCAGATGCCATCAGACAGTCTGGATTTGTACCCATGCTTCACTTTATCCATCTATACAATGAAGATAATAGTAACTATGCCATGGAGTCATATAAAAATTAAAGAAATTAATTAATAAAAATTCCCTCGAATAGTGCCTAATACGCAATAAAAACATTCTAAGGGTTGACCACTTTTATTTCCAATATTAGTGTATCATAGAGAAATTCATTTGATTCAGATTTGCACTGTATTTTGTTTTAAATGGTATTATCAACGTAACTGAAAAGTAAAACAAAACAAAAATAAAAATTCTATCTGGATCCTCAAAAATATAAGGCCAGGTCTTTGCTAAATTTGGAATGCTCTACTTTAAATATAGATTAGTGGCATGGTGAAAATTCACTTTGGAAAAGTTCCAAAGGAAACTGCAAAATGATGGGCAATTACAACCTGGAGTAAAACAAAAGACTCTTAAAATATGAAAACTGAGAGAGACATGCCACAAATATTCAGATGCTATTGACAGAAAAAAATCTGAGCTATCGAGAACAGGAATCCTGGGCTGCCAGTAACAAGGGCCACACTTCTAATTAGAGGCTCTGCATCACTTTCAGTTCACTTTTCATATGAGCAGCCATATGCAGGTTAACTCACATATGCAAGGGAAGGTATCATTTATTTAATAACAGCTAGTGCTTCTCCAAAGAACTCTAGTGTGATCATATATAATAGGTAACAATAATTTGGTAACTTCAGAGGGATAAATGGTTAAATTGTTCACTCAAATTCATTCTGAGGAGACTTGCTGAAAACTCATGAAACAGTTATCCAGGATATAAGGTCAGTTCATGAGCAGGAGAGAAATTTATAACAGACATTTAAAATTATAAATGACCCTAAATGATCATTTTGCACCTGAGAAAAATGAATAAATGAAGAGGTTATGTGTATGGCAAAAGAAAAAAACTTCCCCTAGAGATACCACTGTAATGTAAAGATAATAAAAGATTAAAAATATATATTAACTGCCAGTGTCAAAGAGACTAGAGAGTAGCTACATGCCTATGAGTGATTTCAACAAAATTCTGTAAGGCAGAAATCCAGCAGGGAAGTGATGTCTGAAGCATGTAGGGTGGAGGAAGAGTTGGCAAGTACTCAGTGAGGAGAATTTGAGCAAAAGGACAGGTGGCTGGCCTTGCAAGATTCCCCAGAAACTTAGAAACCAGATATTTTGGTACAGCAAAAGTGCAAATGAAACTTAAGGCTAAAAACCAGAGGATTATTTAAAGATAATAAATTAAGCAACCAGTACTCCAGGCCTACTACATAAATAGAATGTTGCTACTGAGACTTATTACTTCCAAAACTGATGAATCAGAGTTTCTTTTCTGAAAAGTTAATATCCACCCTCCTCAAAAAAGACCTCCACATTCTGGGTTTTGGTGGACTCCCAGCATTATAGTTCCCTGTCCATCTGGTAATCATTAAACAAAGCACACTCAAATATACAAAGCCCCTGATCTACTTTTGGAATGTTATTCCTAATATGAATAAGAAACTTGGGATTGGTAAAAAAAAAAAAAAATGTAAAAAAAAAAGAACGTTTATGATAAACAGGAAACATAATTCCAGAAGGAAGTGTTAATGCAGGAAACAGTAAAGCACTAAAACATAAAACTCTACATTCTCCAAGAAATTGAATACTTCATCTATAAAATGAAAGCAGAATGTTTCAATGAAGGAATCAATAAGAAATGAGATAAATTCTTACAAATTAAGAATATGAGACTCATGGAACTGGACCATAGCTTAATGGTAGAGTGTGTGTCTAGCATGTATGAAGCCCTAGATTCATTCTTAGCCCCCTCCCCCAATATGAATGCCAAGAAAACAATTCAGTAGTTAAGGGAAAGACTGAGTTGAGGAAATCTAAAAGAAAAAAAAAAAACTGAAGACAAAGAATGGTATGGGAGAAACAATAAAAAACCAAGAGACATAATATATGAGGTCCTACAGTAGACAAATAAGAATTTGGAGAAAAAATAGAGAGATCAGAGGTGTAAAAATTAACAAATATATAATATGAGAAAATTTGAGTTGAAAAAGTAAGACTCCACAGTTAAAAATCCCACTTTAATAAATGAAAAAATGAATGAGTAAAAAAATCTAAGGACATCAGAATAAAATTTCAGGATACCATGAATTAAGAATTTAATAACTTCCTAAGAGAAAAATCAAGTAACATACAAATATCAGATATCAGAGGCAACATTACATCCTATTAAACAGTACAAGGAAAAGTGCTTTCAACTGAAGTTCAATAGTTTTGGGGGTGAAACACAGATATTTTAAGACAAAAATCTGCAATTATATCAAGACATACTGAAGTTAAATGAAAAAGCAAACAATATCAAAGGCAAAGATCAGCAGAGGTTCAACCAAGATGCACATAAATGTGGTTCAAGGGATGTCTGATGCTGTAAGACTACAAAGCCATGAGCCCAGATTAAAGGAAGAAAATCAGGAGTTGAGTAAGAGGTTTCCTGGAAATCAAGGGCACAATAAAATATCAAATTTTGTTGAATATTTCAGAACTTAAAGACATAATAAGTGAAAGCAATGCCAAAAAGTTACTAATAATAGAACTCCAGATAAACAATGGATTGTGTACAAAAAGAAGGACTACAAGTGACTGTGACTTTTTAAATTGTGATAAAGTGACATAACATAAAATCCACCATTTTGCCATTTAAAGTGTATAGGGCTACCTTGTTTTCATTACTACAGATTTGTAGTATGTTTTGAAATCAGAATGTACTAGTCCTTTAACTGCTCTTTTTGTATTCAGGATCTCTAGCAATTTAATATGAATTTTAGCATCAGCATTTCTATTTCTGGAAAAAAAAAAACTGGTGGGATTTGTATAGAAATTGTATTGAATCTTGGACTTATGTTAGATAATGTCACCTTGTTTAGAAATCATAAGCTTTCTAACCCGTGAACACAAGATGTCTTTCTATTTATTTAGATCTGTTTTTATTTTTTTTTCAAATCTTCTGTTGCGGTTTTTGTGGAGACTGTGAATAACTGCAATCTCTTTGTTTTAGGTCCATTTAGATTTTTTATTTCTTCTTAAATCACTTGGTATTTTGTGTGTTTCTAGGAATACATCCATCTCATCAGTGTTATCTAATTTGTTCACATATTATTGTTTAAAATAATATCTTACAATTATTTGTACTTATGCCAGATAATGAGTAGTTTTTTCTCTTTCATTTCTGATTTTACCAGTTTGAGTCTTTTTTCCTTTTCTGGGTAAAGGCTTGTCAATTTTGTTCACTTTTTTAGAAAACCGGTTCTTGTTTTATAGATTACATTAGTTTTCCATCCTCTGTTTTATATGTCTTCACACTAATATTTATTATCTTCTTTCTGCTAACTGTGGCTTTCTATTGCCCTTCTTTTTGTAGTTCCTCAAGGTACAGTTAGGTTATTGATTCAAGATCTTTCTTATTTTTAGTATAGAGCTATAAATTTGTGAGGCTGTAAATTTTGCATAGATATAACTATTATCTTTGGCCCTTTGGTTATTTAAAAGTACACTGTTTAATCTCGACATATTTGTGAATTTTCTTGTTTCCTTCTATTATTTACTTCCAGTTTTATTCCATTGTGGTGAGAGAAAATAAATTACATAATTTTAAAGTTTTAAAATTTATTTAGATTTTTTTATGGCCAATATGTGGTCTTCCTCAAAGAATATTCTGCATATACTTAAAAAGAATCTATATTCTCCTATGGTTGGTGCAGTGGTCTGTTTATGCCTGTTAGGTCAGTTGGTTCATAATGCTGTTTAAGTGACTATATGACTTTGCAGTGAATAATAATTACGTATTGCAATAATTAAAACACTAGTACAGGTGAACTTCAGGAAGGCCTGAAGCTTGAGCCTGTTCAAGCATCCTCCTGGGAAATTCTGTAAGAGGATCAGGTTTCAAGGGTAGAAAAATGACCATAGTTTCATGAAGCAATATTATATTAGAGAAATAAATAACAGACAACCAAATTGAGTTGAGAATTGTGTATATCAAAATGTTCCCCAGCAGCAGTTTTTGAAAGAACCTGAAGTAGAACCAAGAGAAAATCCACTCTTCCAAGACTCAAAATTGCAGTTTATTCTCAATTTGAAGATGAATAAACCAAAATAACTAACATATATTGTTCCTCTGGAAAATAATTGTAGAACACAATGAATGGAACACTGTTTTAAGGACATGGGAAAATTAAATTGTTACAGGAACCAAAAAATTCCATGCACAATAATTCAAATAGAATCCAAAGAGGTAATAAGACAAATTGAAAAGACAAAAGAAAATTGAAAAGATAGGATAAAATGCAAAGAAATACGCTAAAAATCAAAGTGGAAATGGAGAATAAAAAGCTGTCATTTAAAGCTATAATTATAGTTGTAAAATTAAAAATCACCACTTGTAGTCAGAATAGAAGGATGTTTGGCTGGCACTGATAGGTGTTTACCTGACATGCATTCATTTCATTCTGCACACACGGTACATTTCCCATGCGGTCTTCCCCACAGACAAGGTGAAGTGACTAAGTTCTGACCAACAGAATATATTACAAAAAGATACATTCCATTTTCGGGCCAGGCCCATAAAAGTTTCCTCCACTCTCCTCCTTTGCCAATCTGATCATAAGAATTTACCAGAGACCTCTGAGATTCTAAGGATAGTAGAACATGAAGTGGAAGGAGGTCTAACACCCTAAATAATTGCTTAATATACAGTTTTCCAGTATTCTGGAAACTCAGTTTGACTCTGAGTGGGAAATAAACATCTGTTATGCTAAACTATTGAGACTTGGGTACCATCACACTAGCTAAACAAACCAATCGTGTAAACAACCAAAGCAGCAAGATGGAGGGAAAACATGAGCCATTCCCTCAAACAACAGAAAAAAGGTTAAGAGGCAGTAGATACAAAAGAAGATGATGGACATGAAGGATAAAGAAGAAAGATCCAGACTTAGGCTGTAACTGAGGGGTAGAGCTCTTGCCTTGCTTTGTGAGGAATTGGGTTTGATCTCCAGGACCAGAATTATAACAAAATCCATAGTTCTTTCTTCATTAGAAAGCCTTTTTAAAAAAAATCTTGCGGCAGAATCAGCTATCAAAGGTGTAGTTAAATACAAAGTACTGTAGTAAAATATTATCTGGTACCAAAAATTGAAAAAGCTCACTATATTTCGGGCATAATTAATAAGATTCTCACATATTTGGAGAACTCTAGATTTTGAAAGACCAATTCATTTTATCTTTCTCCACACCCTCCAATGGGAAAACCAAACAAAGCAAAACATCACACTGCTTATGCTTTCAGCATTACAAGACAAGAAGGGAGAAAGTTCCATAACATCAAATACTTGCAGCTAATTTTTTTTAAATCCCCACACATTTCTTACCACTTATCTGCCACCACAAGCTTATGGGTGTGGAAAATAGGAAAGGGGAATATTTTGACAGTGTGAAAAACAGAAGATGGTAGTGAAAACTTTAGATGAAAAATTAACCCAGAGAAAGAAAATGAACAATACAACATAAAGTACTAAACTCAGATCACAACTTGATAGTTCACAGTTTTAGTTACAGAGAACATGTTTAAAACAAATTAGAATTAGAAGTTGCAACCTCAAAGAGGTCCAGCTTCTGGGGTCAAAACAAATACATGAGGAAATGAAGAAAAAGAATACGGAATTCTGTGATAAGAAAAACACGATATAAGACACACAAGCGCTTTTCCCTGTCCTTGTCCTCCATCACCAGCTTCACAAAAGGAGCTATGTAAACTGACAGGACAGGATGATGGTGAACAAGGGGCTCTACCTTTGAAATAAACAAGATTAGAAAAAAAGCAGATCACACCCATGGAATAGCGCTGTAAAAGGCAGAGCAAGCTCATAACAGCTCTGCTTATTAAAAACATTATCTAGAAATCTAAATATGAAGTTAAGGAAAACTATAACACTTAAGGCTGAACTAAACATCTTCCAACAATCATTTGTGATATTAAAATTAACTTGATTTAAAAATATAAAAACAAATAAAAAGCAATGACCAAAATAACCACCCTGGAGAAAAGAAAGTAAGTGTTGATTGAACAGAGGAAAACATAACAGGAAAAGATAGCATCGGACATAAAAACTGAATGTTAAGGTGGGTGTCCAGGTAAGAACATATGTCAGTGAAAACCTAATCTTAAAAAAAACCTCCAATTTAGGGGCTCGGGATTTAGCTCAGCGGCAAAGCGCCTGCCTGGCAAGCGCAAGGTCGTGAGTTCGGTTCCCAGTACCGGAGAAAAACAAAAACAAACAAACAAACAAAAAAAAACCCTCCAATTTAAAAATCAAGACAATAAAGTACGTTGAAGAAAAATCAAAACAGTAATCTAAGAAAAGTGAAGGAAGTGGAAGACAGCCAGAGCAGTTACAACATGTGTATATGAGATCCCTGAAGAAGAGAAGAAAAACAATGAGGTAGAATAAATACTTAAAATGATAAACCAAGGAAAATGCTTCCATATAAAAGAATAATTGGGCCAGAGATATAGCTCAGTGGCATAACTGCTTGCCTGGCAAGCGCAAGGTCCTGAGTTTGATTCCCGGTACAATAAATAAATAAATAAATAAATAAATAAATAAATAAAAGAATCATTGAATCTACACAATAAACAAGCCCACTGAGTACTACAGAAAATTTTCACAGAATGATCAGAACGTAAAGAAAAGAAAAATGTCCACAGGGCCTTCAAGCCATAAAAAGGTGAAATATTTTCAAATGCAATAGAATCATACTGTCATTAGACTTCCAAAATACAGCACATAATGCTAAGACAACAGTAGAGCAAGATTTTCCAGAAATTTAAAAATGAAAGTGGAACCAAGGGTGTTATATATAGACAAGCTGTCTTCGAGGGGTGGAGTGATAGAGAAGCAGCTCTGCCTGTGCCAGAGCTCCAGAAGGGCTACGCACACGCCCTTTCTGATGAATCTGTTAGATGATAAGCTTAATCCTACCAAAGACTGACAGAAAAAGTCTGGTGAAGAAACTGCTGTATTTTGTAATTAATGCAGGGCTAACGCTGAAACAAACACAAGGTCATAGGTGAAAGGATAATGCATAAATGTTATATATTTGATAACATAAAAATTCAACCAAGGCAAGGTGAAAAAATAGGAGATGCAAACTAGAAAAATAGAATAAGACTTCTCTATAAGGTAGTAGGTAAAAGTCTAAGGATTCATCCAAAACTGTCATATTAGATAGTAAGGAAAAATAGGATGATTAAAGTGCCTATAAATATCATCAATAGATACTGTTGGTAAAATTATCAATTTATACTTTAGCAGTACAGTGCTCGCCTACCATGTATGAGGCTCTGGGTTTGATCTCCAGTGCTACAAAAAATTAAAAGTAAAGACCTATAGCAATAAAAACTAGTTACTTGGATAAATACATAAACAACCCTAAAAATCCCCCAAATGAATAAAAAGCAAACATAATAAATATAATACAAAAAGTAATCACAACATAAAATAATATGACAAAATTGAGAACAAGCATGGCAGCTGTATCAATAAAGATGAACTGGTTTGCTTCACCTACTGAAAGAAAATTATTTTCAAATTGACTTATAAACAAAATCCAACTCTTTGATGAGTAAGAGGTATACCTAAACACAATGATTCAAAAAAGGTTAAAACTAAAGAAATCCATTTTCTTACAATGTATATAAGAATAAAATTCAAGCTGATAAGAAATCTAAAGTTTAAGAAAAATAAAATACAAGTCTACAAGTACTTGGATGGTGTCTTTGATAATATGGTTTATTGGGGAAAACTGTAATGAAAGATCCAGATGCAATAAAATGTTGATCAATTTGTCTACATAACATTTAAAAACACTTTTGAATGACAAAAACATAATCAAAAGCAAATGATAAACTAGGAGAAAACATCTGAAGTTCACATCACAGTTCAAGGGTTAATGTCAGCAAAACCTGAGGGGGGGGAGAAATACAAAATAACATAGAAAAATGGGTAAAAGACATGAATGAACAATTTATTAAAAGAGCTTAAAAATTATTCTTAAATATGTGAAAAGATGTACTCTGTTAGCAAATCTATGAAAACATAGGTCTTTTCATACATTGCTGGTGGGAAAGTGAAATAATACAACTTCTGTGAAGGGAACTGGGCAAGTTTTAAATATCTAAAAAAATATTCATTTAGGTTTTTGATGCAGCAATCTCACATTTAAGATTTTATTTTGGAAATGTACCTACAACAACGTAACAGTAGGCATTCAAGAGGTTACTAAATGAGATAATATTTGTAAATAGAAAAAACTGGAACCTTCTAAATGTCCAAATTCACAAGCTCAGCTGACTATGAAGGGCAGATGGACAGGGTATGACGAAGGGAGACATCCCACAGACACACACTGTCTATGCAACATGTCATCCAAGAATACATGAGTCTAAGCATGAGATGACATCAGACAAATCCAAAATTAATATTCCATTTAAAAAGGAAAGAGGGGGACACTATTATTCAAAATGTTTTGATATGATTAACAACAACAAGAAAATGCTGTGAAAATATACCAACCTCACGTAGGCTAAAGAGACACAGCAACTAACCATGACATGTGAGTCTAGACTGGATAGCATGCTGGGGGGAAAAACGTGCCAGAAAAGGGCATTATCAGATCAACTGAAAACATGAGAAAATGGATGAGGTAAAAAATGTAGTATTTTTCCTTGCTGGAGGAGTGGTAATAGCTGACTTCAAAATATACTATAGACCTGTAGATGAAAATAGAATGGTACTAGCATAAGAACAGACATTTAGGGGCTGGGGATTTAGCTCAGCGGCAAAGCGCCTGCCTGGCAAGCGCAAGGCCGTGAGTTCGGTTCCCGGTACTGGAGAAAAACCAAAAAAAAAAAAAAAAAGAACAGACATTTAGACCAATAGGATAGGATAGGCTAGGAATTTGATAGGCTAGGAATTCGAAAGCATAGGACAGGATAAGGCAGGATAAGACAGGACAGGACAGGGTAGAGTGGGGTGGGGGTGTGATGGGATGGGATGGGATGGGATGGGATGGGATGGGATGAGATGGGATGGGATGGATGGGGTAAGATCAGTAGGATGGGATAAGTTATGACCAGAAATAAACCCACTCATCTAACTTAACACATCTGGTTCTTAACAAAGTCACAAAACACGTTGGGGAAAAGATGACCTCTTTAACAAATGGCACTGGGAAATCTGAATACTTACATGTAAGATTGGACCTAGAGGACTATATCTTTTTTCTGTGCAAAGATCAACTCAAAATGGATCAAAGACTGTATTGTAACACCTAAAACTTTGAAACCACTAGAAGAAAACAGGGGAACTACTTCAAGATATAGTCATAGGCAATGACTTCCTAAATAGGACTCTTAATAGTCTTGGAAATAATAGCAAGAATAGACAAATGAGACTGCATCAAAATAAAGCCCTTCTGCACAGCAGAGGAAACAGTGGAGTGAGGGGCAGCCAGAGAGTTAATATCTGGAATTTACGTATGAAGAACTCAAAAACTTAACACCAAAAGAACAAGCAATCCAATCAGTATGTGGGCAAATGAAGTGAACAGACATGTCTCAAAAGAAGTACAAATGACCAACAATTATATGAAAAAAAATTCAACATTTTAGCTAGCAGGAAAATGTAACTCAAAACCGCACTGAGATCTCATCTTATCCCAGTCAAAATGGCTATAACCAAGAATACAGAAATAATAAGTGTTGATGAGTATTGGGAAACAGGAACCCTTCTACATTATTAGTGGGAATGTAAATGTAAATCAGTATGGAGGTCCTCAAAAAACTGAAAATAGAACTATCATATGAAGCAGCTATACCATTTCTCAGTATATACCTAAAGAAATCAAAGTCAGCATACTATAGATATCCACTTATTCATGCTTCTTATGGCAACATTCACAACATCCGACTTACAAAATCAGCTTAGGTGTCCATCAATACAAGATTGGATAAAGAAAATGCATTCTATGTACACAATGGAGTACTATTCAGCAATAAAGATGAACAACATCAGTTCATTTGGGGAAAAATAGATGGAACTGGGTGTCATCATGTTAAGCAGAAGTATGTGATATGCGTAGATGAAAATGTCACAATGAAGCCTAGCATTCTGTATAATTAATGTGTGCTACTAAACTATATTCCCTGTGGTCTTAGGAAATGCACGCTGAAGTATTTAGGGCGAATGGTGATGATGTGCATAACTTACTCTCAACTGGTTTCAAACAAAGGTGTGGGAGCGGGAGGGACAGTAGGATGGGAAGGGAGAGGGAACAAAAACAAATGAAATCCAATGCTAGCTACTGAATCTGGATAAAGCATACAGGAATGTTGTTTGTGCCAATCATATTCTTGTAATTGTTTGGTAAATTGGAAATTACTTTTTAAAAAATTTTTAATTTAAAGTTATACAGCTAAGGGCAGAATCAATTCTAAACTTATTTAGTTATGAACGATATGTTCTTTAAAAAACCAAAATCAAGCTGGACTAGAAACTTCGTCTTGGATTTTTTTCTGCCCTGCTACATACCAGAAGAAAGGAGACAACAATTATAGGCATTTGGCATAACATACTTGTAACATAGATTTTATGCCTGGTCAAGTTATTTTTCATTTGGGAAAGCATCAGAAAAATTGTCTTGTAGATTCAAGGGCTTGGGAAATACATCATCCTTGTATCCTTCTTAAAAATTTACCTGCAGATACATCACAGACAATTATAATTCCAGTGGTAGTAGTGCTGAGTGCTGAGTAAAAGAACTGCCACTGTAGTAAAAGCCAATTAATGTAGTAGTAACACTAAAAAGTCATCCTAAATAAATAAATTCATATTAAATTTAGATTTTCATAGATTGAGCAGATACATAATATAAAACAATATACAAATCACAAAATGCAATTTTATTAACAAAATCTGGACAATTGGTAGAGAGAATGATAGAAAGAGAAATACGAGAGCTAAGTTCCTTATTTTGTAGTGGGAAAATCAGAATATAATGAACACTAAACTTTGAAATTTTGTAAAAAGAAAAAAGTAAGTGAAAAAATATAGAAAAGTGTAAAGGTACGTGTGATAAAAAGGCAACTTTTCTGGTTCTACAGAAAACTGCTGGCCCTAAGTGAGGAAAAGAGCCAGGAAAAGTTTTTGTTATGGTCAGAATTGCAGAGCAGTAGTGTTGTTGTTGCTTTCTTATAATAGCTAAACTGTACAACTCAAGTGTGTCCATCAGCAGGGGAATGGATATATAATTTAGCTTTCAAAATGAAGGACATAGGCTGAAAGACCTTCAGCAACAACAATAAAAAACCTGATTTAAAAATAAGCAAAGACACCAAGGCATGGTGATGCACCCCTATAATCCTAGCACTCGCAAGGATGAGATAGGAAGATCATAAGTTTGAGGCCAGCTTGGGCTACAAAGTGAGTTCAAGGCCAGCCCGAATAGTGAAACCCTGTCTCAAAAAAGACAAAAATAAAAAAAAAAAATAAAATTATAGTAAAAGGCACATTTCCATTAATCCTGCTCCCTTCAAATACACTGGCCAATAAACACATGAAAAGATACCCAGCGCCATTAACAATTAGGAAAATTCAAATCAAAAGTACAGTGAGATACCTCTTCATCCCAATTAGGATGGTTACTCTCATAAAAACAGAAAATACGTTTTTGACAAATTTGTGGAAAAACTGGAATCTTTGTGCACTATTGGTGGGAATGTACCACAGAATGGTACAGTCTGTGTGACTGCTCTTTAAAAAATTAAAAATAGAACTACATATGATCTGGCAACTCCATTTCTGGGTACATTGTTAAAATAGTCAAAGAGGTATTTGTACACCTAGGTTTATAGCACATTTGCTCACAATAACTAAAATGTGGAACCAATCCAAGTGTCCATCAACAGGTGATGAGTATTCAACAGCCTTCAACAGGAAGGAAGTAGTCATGCTCCAAATGAATGATCCTTGAGGACACTGTGCTAAGTAAAATAAGCTAGTTGTAAAAAATAAATAAATACTAGGATTCCACCTCCATGGTACTGGTGAGAGACAGAAAGCAGGAGCTGAGGAAAGAGGACAGTGGGTAACTACTGCTTAAGGAATATGGAGCTTCAGTTGTGCAGGCTGAAGAACTGTGGAGATGGATGATGAAATGGTTGCACAGTATGAATATACTTCATGCTGCTTAGCTGTACATATTAAAATATTTAAGAATCAATTTTATGTTATATGTATTTTACCACAATAAAAATTTTGTAAGAAAAAAAATGAAACACTTTTAAGATTTATGAGAAAAACTGTGCCTCCAACAAATAACTCTTCCTTTTAAGGGTAACAGGTCCTGGCTTGACACTGAATCTTGGTGGAGACCACTGACTATGGGACACCGGGTGCCCAGAATCCCAATATTTACCATTCATGAAATGGGTGCTATTTGATCTATTTGGCCACAAAGTTGGAAATTCCAAGTGCTCAACCATTACAGAACGATGACAGATACGAGGCAATGCCTAACCGTTCTTGAAGGCATAAAGAAGTCACACGAGGAGGATAACCACGAGCTCAGAAAGCTTCCATTGTCCACACCGTGGCATGTTCAGTCTGTACCAGTGACTTCCAGGTCAATTCCTGATGACCCACTGACAAAGGAGGAAAACAATGAAAGGTAGATTTACAGATGACTATATCATATACTGGAGTCAGTCCTAAATGGACTGTTGTAATTATAACAGCCACATTTTAATGTGAGGCCTGAACATTGGGAAAAACATATACTGCCAGTGGGCAATACCCTACCTGTAAGAAGAGATGGTTGGGACTAAGGTCCTGCATTGATCTATGGAGTGGCTAAGAACTGACCATATGGTCAAGGGTGATATAGTTTTTTTTGAAAAGATATATA
>NW_004955403.1:24840772-24980659 GCF_000276665.1 Chinchilla lanigera
ATATAAGTTTTACAAATAGATATGGGGGAAAGGATTTTTTAAAAAAGGACCTTCTTTATGACTTGGTAATGCAGAAGTGTGTTTGGCATGCTTTGTGGAATATGTTTTGCCCTTAAGAGTATCTTTTGTAAGCAACATTGTGGTTAGCCTGTGGACACATTCCATGATGGCCCTGGCCTAGTATGCTACTTACCAAGTGAAATCAGGATCTTTATAACTAATTCAGTCATAAATAGAAAGCAGAATGGAGGCTTTCAGCTGACCCCAAAGTACAGAAAACAGGGTGATGTCAGACAAGCTTTAGGATGAGACTAGCCATTGCTTGAATCCTGATACTTCTTCTGACTAGCTGTAGGACCCTAAACAACACAATTAGCCTCCAAGCCCAAATTTCCTTTACTTAAAAAAGCAGGATTGCCAGGTATGGTGGCACACACATATCATCCCAGCACTCTGGGAAGCCGGGGCAGAACGATTGCAAATTCAATTAATTCAACTCTAATTAATGAGACACTATCTCAAAAATAAAGGTCTGTGGATGTCACTCAGTGTCACTCAATTCGATCCCTCATGCAAGAGGTGTGTGGGGGTGCTACTTTATGTTGTCCTACTAGTATGCTCGAAATTATTAAGAGTGGGGAGTTATAGAAGACAGCTGCCTATCAGAACTGAGCATTGAACTCATTGTAAAAGGCCTATATTTCATGCTCAGGAAGGAAGAGTGAATGATGAATATGATGGGGACAGGAGTGGCTTTACTATTTTCAAGCCCTGGAAGGCCATTGTCTTTCATGGGCAAGAATGGAAGTTGAAAGTGTCCAATTATGTTCGGCTCCAATGGATCATGGTCAAGCTAATCATAAGCATGGGGTGGTCAATTGAAAGAAAGGTATATGCAGAATGGTGAGTGCCTCCCTTCTCCCCCAGGGCCCCAATTCCTCTGCACGGTTGCACCCAAATGTACAGCAGGATGAATCTCCCATCATACGCAATATTCCTACAGTACTGTGCCAAGCCACACAATGGGAAAGAGTGGTTACAGTGGTACAAGATGATGAAGCAAGCCTCTTGGAACCCTGCCATCCAGAAGGAGCTCCAGTGTGACACTTGGGAAATTCTTTAAGCTGAGAAATGTAAACTCTAGCATGTCTCAGGTAGGAAGAGATTCCTCACATCTACAAAAGTATTTCCTATCTTCCATAACCACAAGAAGTTCTATAACTTCTTTCTCTCCCAGTTCTTGTCCTTTGCCCTCAGTTTGAGATGTGTGATGAAATCCAGTGCTACCTGAGAACCCAGTTTTGGCAGCGCCCAGAATCTATTGCTTCAAAGGTGGATAATGCACAGATCTCCCTAGTGCCAAGGGTTAAGTGACATCACGCTGATAGCCAGTCAGCCATGGGGGAGCACTTACAACCAACCCACCAATGCACATATACTCAAGAATTAGACTTGGACCTATAGCCAGGAGTCATACTTCCCTTAGCTTTGTACTTTAAGGACCTTATGCTTTCACCAATTACACCCCTTGTCTGTGAAATCAAGTGATAAATTCACCTTAAAAGTCATCAATTTATGAAAAGTGTCCAGCACAAGAATGGTGAAATGAGAGAGATTTCATTATTATTAAGCTTATTTTCCCTAATACACCTGGATACCCTGAAATTTTCCAAGGGGCTCTATATTAGCTTTCTCTATTATTTTTTAAGGCAAAGAAGGGTAAAGCTAGTGGGTGGAAATTAACCTTGTCTCCAAAATAGAACTGCAGGAAGTTCAGCCATGGGAAAAGCCAGAAGAGGCCAGTAGACTAGTGTCCCAAATGCTGCTCATGCTGTGGTCCCCTCTGCATTCCTGTGTGATGCCTAAGTCAGTGATATCTGAAATGTTCCCAACCAGTGAAAAACTTTCATCCCTCAGAGCCACTTGTACTCACTGAAATGGAGAGTGAGTTATTCCATAAAAGGAGATTACTAGTCAATCTTCAAACCCTCCAAATCCTTTGGTGGAGTACGGGGGAGAAGGAGGAGGAAGAGCAGGATGAAGAAAAGGAAGAGGAAGAGAGGAGAAGAGAGACAAAAAGAGTGTTCTTTCTTGTGGGTTTCCCTGATGTAATCTATTATGTCTGGGAATGACAGCCCTGCAGAAACATCTGGGACTCATCATGTACCTTCTGCTACACCAGAGAAGAGATGATTTTTGGATATTAATCTAACATGGGTGCACTCTATAAGCCTACCAAAGGCAACAGCAGGCTTTTCTAATTTATTGTGCCAGATGAGAGAATTTAGAGATCCAAGGGAAAGTTTTTCTTGCAATGTCAAGGTGGGAGTCCTTAGACCTCTCTGCATCCAGATAACCATGAACCCCATCTGTTCCAGGGAGGCTCGAGCTGTAGAAAACAAGCTCACATTTTTTGCTGTGTGCACACACTCTAACAACCAGAAAATATTTCAAAGATTTTGGACAACTCAGTCAGCTAGAGTAAGAACAAAGTTGCATTTTCTAGACTCACTGAAGCCTTTACATCTGAGATCCTCTTTCCCAGACCTTGACAATTGCTAATAGTTTGAAAAGAGTCACCTACAGGGAAGACTGACATTCAATTAACCTTTGGCAGAAGCACGTTGGTTCAAGCAGAAAGACACAATTTAGAACTGACAACGAACTTACTCTCCTGGTTGAATCATTTCAAATTCACCTTAGTCCCAACAGGTCTTGGGAAAATTTTTAAATTATTTCTGTGGTGTTTAACTTTTTTTATAAGGGAAGGGAGCTGCATGTTCAGACTGCCTCAGGGGAATAGTCAATGTATACATAAACACATGGTGGATAGCCTGAGTAATACCAAGAACAATAATATTTGTTCCCTGCCTGCACAGAAAAGATGGTTTTGTGTCAAAAGGCAGCTGAAAGAAGTTATCTTATCTTTTCAATGACTTGGAAAATAAAATAATTATAAGATTTTAAAAAGCAATCATTTGCTTATTGCCAAGTATTCATTTGACTTTTATTTTAAATTAAGTAAAAAAAAAAAAAAAAGAAGTCTCAAGCTTCTATGTGTTAAAATTGTAACCATTTATTGGGGACAAGAGACCCAAAATTCTCATTTTATTGTAGTTTATGACAAATACTCAGCTATTAACCTTTAACATTGAAACCAGAACATTCCTTCTAAGTTCTAGAATTCAATGGAAATCTAAACATTTTCTCCTAATATTCTTTTATTACAGACAATTTCTGGTTCAATGAAAGTGCACTGCATTACAAGACAACATTCAAAACACTGGGGAGAAATATTTTTTAAACTATTTATCATCCTACAGGGTTTTAATTTTCTGCTGACTATTATAACAAGAGAATAGGTCTTACCAGAGGAGAAAAGCTATTTATGAATAGTCTGTGATTTGGAGCAGCTGGTCTTCACTATATATCATCCTTTTTGATAACTACGCTTTCACAAAGAGCTACCACTAATAAGCTGGTGCATGCTAAACAAACTGCAGCAAAACTGTTACCTTGAAAGAAAGATGTCAAATAAAGAGCTCTCCCAGATTTAAGTATCCTTGAGTTTCTTCATTATGGGAGAATAATAAATCTGAAACCTGCTGCATCCTGGGAATCTAATGTTCCAGGAAAGAAGAATACTGTCAAGTAGTTTCTGAGCAGCTTTCACTCTGGGTTGAAATGGAAAAACATCTTATATGAGAGGTTGCATCTTCATGGGAATTAGAAGTGCCTTTCATTCAACCCATACAAGCAGGATAAAAACATCTAGGTTGTATTGTAAATGTTTCCCTGTC
This sequence comes from Chinchilla lanigera, assembly GCF_000276665.1. Classification (NCBI taxonomy): domain Eukaryota; kingdom Metazoa; phylum Chordata; class Mammalia; order Rodentia; family Chinchillidae; genus Chinchilla; species Chinchilla lanigera. The sequence goes on from NW_004955403.1 coordinate 24,844,573, forward strand.
AGGCTGGAGACCAAATCATACTTGTATTGTGCTTCAGAATTCGAGAACAAGAAAGGAGAAACAATTTTGAATTTGAATATGCTCTTTCTGGCTGTCCAGGCCATGAAAAGGGTATAAAAGTAAAAGTTACCTTCTCTCAAAGTATTTATGTTCAGAAATTGTTAGTTCAGTTTCCCATACTACTTTTAGAGTTGCAACAGTCAATAAATATTTTATCATAATAGTTTTACTAAAATTTATTTAGATGTTATAATTTATCTAGTAAAGACTCAATTAATGGACCAAATAATTTCACAGATTACATAACAGAATTCAACTGAAATACAGATAGATGAATGCTTATAGTTGTAGAAGTACCAAAGTGAAAATGACCTTTAGGTGTATTAGAAAATGTTAACTGTTGGCAAGGATGTGACTAGACATAATAAATTATAAAGGGTAATTAGATCATATATTTTGAAAGTCTTAAACATGTGTATGGTTTTTGACTTACCAATGCTAATTCCATGACTCATTAAGAATTCATTCAGGATATTTTTTGCACCCAAAAAATTCAACATCAGGAAAATGTTTAAAGAAATAAACAACAATGAGAAACAGAAAGGAAATGATTCAAAGAAGATGCATTACACAGGCTTTTATACTAAAGTAGCAGAATTGTTAAGATCATGAGACATGTTCAGGGAAGTTGTGTGAAAAAGGCAGATTCCAAAATAGTGTGGCTGGTATGGTCTCAATTTTATTTATAATATATGTATAAAATTGGTCAAAGGAATTCTTGTTTGCTGCTTTTTTGCTTTCATACGATTTTTGGACATCTTATAATAAATACATATGAGTTTTTAATAAAAATGTTAATACTAGGAGGGAGGAGCACCAAGATGGCAGAGTGGTAAACAGCACAGAAAGAGCTTCTCTGAGAATTGCCATCCATACACTGGAATATGGCAGCACTAGGAAGATAAGAAGGAGGGAAGTGGGTCCCCTGGACCCAGGAAGTACGTCAAGCACAAAGACAGAGTGAAGAGAGAAACTTCAATGAAGAAGAAGGAGGTAGTAGTAGCACCTTCTCCCTGAGATGGGACTCACAGTGTAGGAGTAATGATTCAAACCTGCAGACACATGGCGACTGCTGGCAACCCCAGAGGCCTCCATGGAGAGTTGTAGCAGTGGAGGGGAGCAATGGACATGAAAGACACACTAGCTGGTGGTGAGTGCTGAAAGCTTGGTCATCCTATGGGAGATAGTAATTGTCTGGGAGCCATCTTGGAGAAGGGCTAGCTGAGCTCAGAACTTAAAGTGGCTGTGGCTCCATCTAGTGGTTTCCAGCTGGGCTCAGGCCCAAAGAAGGTGCACTGATGGCTGCAGGCTGAATGAGTTGGTCTCAGCCAGAAGGTGAAGGCTCACTTAAATTATCCACTACTTCACCCAAAAGCTGCGGCTGGCCTGCTGGAATAAATCAACATGGATCTGGACTCTGTCTCCACACACTGTCTACCAATGACAGCAGAGACAAACCTGGAAGTGGACTTCTCGCTCTCATTTGTTTTTTATTGCTGTTGTTGCCGTTTTGTTTTTGTTTTCCTCCTTCATTGTTTGATCTTGCTTTTATATAAGTGTCAATGTGGTTTCTGGCCTCTTTGTGGTTGTTGTTCTGTTCTGTCCTTCTTTTTTTCTCTTCCTTCTCTCTTTCCCTCTAGTCTTCTGCACCAATTTCCCAAAGTTAGCATGATCCCACTTTATCTTCCAGCCTTCCTTCTAATCTCTTCCTCATCTACTTGTCTACTTTTTCTCTAATCCCTTTTAAATTTTAACCTCTGAGGGTAAAATTGATATATGAAGGATGTATAAACTACATATAATTTTCTGGTTTGTTTTAGATTTTGTTGTATAACCACAAATCTAGTTCACACGATTAAAGGTGGTAAATTAATGGTTACCTCAGCTTGTCATTTTCTAGGCTGTTTGATGTTATTATTATTGCTGATAGTGCCACGTTAGCCAAAAGTGGCATAATGTCCTAAACACCTATACTTCTTGGTATTGTAAGAGAGACTGACTAAGGTTCATAGAAAATACTACAGTATAATGCCAAAGAACCAGGACTGGGTCAAGGAGGCAGCAACTTCTCATCCCCAACAAATTGAAGAGGTAGGATCTTGCAATGGACTCAAAACCCAAAACCCAGCTACACCTGGAAGATACTTCAGAGAAGTAGTCATTTCCTAAGGGTTCTAAATATTAACAGTGAAGTGAACAACCATAGGCAATTTACAAGCATCACCCCAGGAATTAAACTAAAAAAAAAAAAAAGAAAAGAAAATTGAAGACACCTAAACAAGATGAAACCACAAGACATTCAGTTTCCCAAAGGCAAACTCGGGGGGCAATGAGGTGGAACAATCTGAAAGCCACACACCTGGCCTCGCTGAAGTGGTAACAACAAAGCAATTGAATGAGATTCTATAAAGAAAAAATCAGTCAGAAATAATTTCACAGATAACTGCAGAGATGGTGTCCAGAATGAAATCCATGCTCAGTGACTCTAGAGCAGATATAGATTAAAAAAAATAGAGGAGCTTAAGTAAATTATGGAAGCCATGAGTGCTTACCATAGGAAAGAGATGGAATCTATAAGGCAGATTCCAGCAGATATGCAGGAGAATAAACATTCCACTGAAAGTATCTACAGCAAAATAAGACACTGTGAGGACAGGGTCTCAGATACAGAAGAAAGATTTGCAGTTATCAATCATGAAAAGTTTTCTTAAAAATAGCAAGGGACCATGAGAAATCAATCCAGCAGTTGCTAGATGAGGCAAAGAAGAATAACTTAAGATTGACTGCAGTCAGCAAAAAAGCAAGAGATAGGACAAATGATATAAAAAATTTTGTGCACAGACGTCATAGCAGAAAACTTCCCTGATAAGGAAAACTTCCTGATAGGGAAAAAATTGACAAACCAATAAGTGAGGCATAAACAACTCTAATTAGCCATGATAAAGAAAATATGCAATGTATTAATTACTGTAACTAACTAACCTGTTTTAAAACTCAGGTTTATTGTTATTTTTATTTTTTCCTCTTTAAAATAAAAATAAATAAGTAAATAATAAAAAAAATAAAAATGTACAACAGAGCATATTATAGTCAAGATTCCAGAAATTCAACACAAGAATAGTATCTTAAAAGCTATTAGAGAAAGAAACAAATCATCTATAAAGGAAAGCCCATCAGAATCATAGTTGACTTCTCAGCACAAATGCTCAAGTCAAGAAGAGTTTGGAGTGAAGTATTTCAAGCTCTAAAGGAAAACAAACTTCAACCCAGAAGGAGTTGTTGTATCCTGAAAAACTATCTTTCAAAACTGACAGAGAAATAAGATACTTCCATGACAAAGAACATCTGAGGAAATTTATGACCACCAAGGCAGCATTCCAAAATATTTTGAAGGATATTATAGAAAGAAATAATAAAGACTACAACTTCATGAACCCCAGCAGAAGGAATCTGCCAGGAAAGACAAATAATTAAACAGAGAAGGGGGTAAAAAAATGAGAAGCCAACAAAGGGAAAATAACATGACAAGAATAGGTCAATACATAAAAGTTATAACCATCAATATAAATGGTCTCAATCAAAAGACACAGACTGGCAGAATGGACCAAGAAGAAGGGTCCAGTGAGGGCTATAGCTCAGTGGCACACTGTTTACCTGGTAAGTACAAGGTCCTGAGTTTGATTCCTGGTACCAAAAACAAAGAAAAAAGAAGAAGAAAAACAAGAAGCAAGATCTAATAATAGGCTGCATACAAGAAAGTCATTTAATTCAAAGAAAATTCATAGACTAAAAGTGAAAGGATGGAAAACAATACTCCATGTGATAGGAAGCCATAAAAAAACAGAGGTAGCCATTCTATTTGCATACAAAGTGAATTTCAAGCTTCAACTGATTAAGAGAGATAAAGAAGGTCACTATATTCTTGTAAAGGGAACAATCCAAGAGGAAGAGATAACAATCATAAATATATGCAACAAATATTAGTGTACCAACTATATCAAACAAATAGTAATGGTCATGGAAAATCAAACAAGGACTAATACAATTGTATTGGGGGATCTCAATACCCAACTGTCAAAAAAGACAGATCAACTAGACAAAAAAATCAATAAATGAAATATTAGAGCTGGACCAAAATTTTGAACAAATGAACTTAGTAGGTGTCTACAGAGTGTTCCATACCACAACACCAGAATACACATTCTTCTCAGTTGCACACAGGATGTTCTTCAAAACCTATTCTTGTCATGTTATTTTCCCTTTGCTGGCTTCTCATTTTTTTACCCCCTTCTCTGTTTAATTATTTGTCTTTCATACTAGTTCATAGAACAGGCCTAAGTAAATGCAAAGGAATTCAAATTATCCCATGCATATTATCAGAACATAGTACAATAAAATTAGAAATCAATGGCAAAAGAAACCATAAGAACTTCATGAACACATGAAAATTAAACAGCACCCTTCTGAACAACAAATGGGTCACAGATGAAATTAAAGAAGAAAGTATACAGTTCCAACAATTAAATGATAATGACAGTACAACATACTGGAACTTATGGGATATAACAAAAGCCATTCTAAGAGGAAAATTTATAGCAATAAATACCCATATCAGGAAAACAGAGCAAGTGCAAATAAACAAAGTAATAGTGAACCTCAAACTTCTAGAAAAAGAAGAGCAGGCTAAGCCAAAAGCTCACACAGGGAAGAAGTTATAAAGATCAGAGCATAAATTAATGCACTGAAGACTAAGAAAACAATACAAAAAATCAATGAATTGAAAAGGTGGTTCTTTGAAAGATTAAACAAAATTGACAAACCCTTAGCCAAGCTTAACCACAAAAGGGAAAGAAAAGACTCAAATCCATGCAGTTAGGAATGAAAAGGGTGAAATCACAATGGACCCTACAGAAATCTAGAAGATTGTCTATACCTACTTTGAGAACTTGTATTCCAATAAGATGGAAAATGCAGAAAAAATGGACAGATTCCTAGATACATACGAATCTCCAAAGCTGAATCAAGGAGACATAAGAGTCCTGAATAAACCAATATCAATAAATGAAATCAAAGATGTAATTAAAAACCTACCCACAAAGAAAAGCCCCATCTCTGATGGATTTGCTGCCAAATTCTACAAGAAATTTAGAGAAGACACCACTACTTTTCAAGCTCTTTAATGAAATCAAAAGGGAAGCAATACTCCCAAATTCATTCCTGGAAGCAAGCATTACTCTGATTCCAAAACCAGACAAGAACCCAACTAAGAAAGAGAATTATAAGCCAATCTCTGTAATGAACATAGGTGCAAAAATATTCAATAAGATACTGGTAAAGAGAATGCAGCAAATTACCAAGAAGATTATATACCATGACCAAGTAGGATTCATCCCAGGGATGCAAGAATGGTTCAACATACATAAATCAAGAAATGTAATACACCAGATTAACAGAGCCATGGACAAAAACCATACGATCATCTCAACAGATGGAGAAAAAGCTTTTGACAAGGTCGAGCACCCATTCATGATAAAAACACTACAAAAAATTGGAATAGATGGTCTTTATCTCAATCTGATAAAAGACATGCATGACAAACCAACAGCCAACATCATACTAAATAGACAAAATCTGAAAGCTTTCTCTGTAAAATCAAGAACAAGACAAGGATGTCCACTGTCTACACTTTTGTTCAACATCACTCTGGAAACATTAGCCAGAGAAATTAGACAAGAGAAAGTAATAAAAGGAATAACAATAAGAAAGGAAGAAGTAAATTATCATTATTTGCAGATTACATGATACTCTACATAGAAGACACCAAAAACTCTACTAAAAAAACTGCTAAATTTAACAAATAAATTCAGTATCGTAGCTGGATACAAAGTCAACACTCAAAAATCAATAGCCTTCCTGTACACAAATCACAAATCCACTGAGAGAAAAATTAGGGAAAGTACACCTTTCACAATAGCATTCAAAAAATGAAATACCTAAGAATCAATCTAATGAAGTAAATAAAGGAACCCTGACACTGAAAACTAAATCTGAAATAGAAGATTGAAGAGGGTCTCAGACAATGGAAAGATATCCCTTGCTCTTGGGTAAGAAGAACCAATATAGTGAAAATGGCCATACTTCCAAAACTCTTTTACAGATTTAATGCAATTCTGATCACAATTCCAACAGCATATCTCACAGAATTAGAGAAAACAATGCTAAAACTTATTTGGAACCAGAAGAGACCTAGAATAGCAAAGGCAATTCTGGGCAACAAAGGCTAGGCAAGGGCATCACAAGCCCTGACTTGAAATTATACTATAAAGTTACTGTGAGAAAAACACCATGGTACTGGCCATAAAACAGACCCAAAGATCAATGGAACAGATTAGAAGGTGCAGAAACAACTCCAGACATACTCAGCCACCTTAGTTTTGACTAAGGTGCCAAACACATTCACTGGAAGAAAGTTTCTTTAATAAATGGTGTTGGAAAAACTGGCTGGCAAATGCTGAAGATTAATATTGAACCCATGTCTTTCATCATGCACTAAACTAAATTTGAAATGGATCAAAGATCTAAATATTAAAACAGAAACATGAAGTCTGCTGCAAGGTAGAATAAGTAAAACTCTTGAAGACATTGGTGTAGGCACAGACTTTATGAATAAAACCCAGAGTGCACAGGAACTATCACAAAGAATGAATAACTGGGATCTCATCTCATTAAAAATCTTTTGCACAGCAAGAGGGTCCACCAACAGAGGGAAGAGGCAATCCACAATATGGGAAAAAATGTTTGTCAGCGGTTCCCTCAGACAAAGGATTACTATCAAGAACATATAAAGAACTCAATAAAATCAGACAAGCCAAATTTAAAAAGACCCAGTCCAAAAATGGGCATCTGAGATGAAGATATGCTTCTCAGATAAAGAAATAAAAACAGCAAATAAATATATGAAAAATATGTTTAGCATCGCTGTTCTTGTCAAATGCAAATTAAAACAACACTGATATCCCATCTCACTCTGAAAAGAATAGCTATCATCCAGAAATCAACCAATAACAAATGCTGGGAGGGGGGTTGGGGGAAAAGAAACCTTCTACTGTTGGTGGGAGTGCAGATTGGTGCAACCACTGTGGAAATCAGTGTGGAGATTCCTCACAACACGAGGATTGAAGGTCCCATTTGACCCAGTTATTACCCTGCTGGGTATCTCCCCAGAAGAATTAAATCATCATATCACAGTGATACATGTGCAATCATGTTTACAGAAGCACAATTTGTAATAGGTAAATCTTGGCAATAACCAAAATGCCCATCAACTGAAGAACGGATAAAAAGATGTGATCTTTTACAATGGAGTACTATTCAGCCATAAAGAAGGATAAACTAGAGATTTTATAGGTAATAGATGCAATTGGAGACCATATTCATAAGCAAAATAAACCAGATGTACATGTATAAACATCACATTGTCTCCTTCATGTGAGAAGCTGAATGAGTAAATAAGATCCAAAATGTACAGCAGATATTGTAATATGTGAAGAAATTGTTCAAAAGGAAGGAAAATGGAAAAGGAAAGGATATACATGTATATATATATATATATATATATATATATATATATATATATGTATATATATATATAAAATAGTTAAAGATACTTATACTACTTATTTCTCTTAGTTCATTGAAAAGAAATGTTTCTGATAATACTGTTTGATCAATTAAATGACTATATCATGTACTTTGAGTAACTAGTTTTAAGATAATAATACACAATATGTTAATCATTGTTACTTTCCTATTATCTTGCTTTGAAATTTTGTTTTTTTCCCTTTAAAATAAAATTTCTTAAAAATGAAAAGAAACACCAGTGAGGCATATCAAACAGACCATACATGCCAAAGTTTATCTGTTTGACACCTATGAGCAGTTCTCTGATTCTTCACCCTAGTTGTCCAATACTTCCCTTACATTTTAGGTATAAATGAATATGTGTACGTGTTTTGGAACCTATCAGGCCCTGAAGAATTCTGGGAGTGTGGCACAAGGGGTCAACAGTTCAAAGATAAAGCTGGAGACACTTCAGGATGAAATTGTATTCTAAACTTGATGCTGTCCAAATTATAATTCTACTGAAATATACAAATATGTTCTTTCTCAAACACTTTTCACATATCAGTTATTTTGTTACTAATAATGACACATGTTCAAGAATATCAATGAGAATGATCCCTCAAAAATATGTCAGCACCACAACTGTGAGATTTTGCTTAGAAGCAAGAACTCTGCTTAGAGGCCTTCGATGCTTATAAGCAAGGCCTCTTTGTATTTTTGTACAAACACAGTCAAAAACAAGGACTTGGTCCTATTGTGAAAACATACCACATTCTGCCCCATCTTTGTTGGGTAGCAAGAGTTATTTCTATCTTTTTTAAACCAATTACAATCATACCCTTGTTCTAATCTCCCCTTCCCAAGGATAAGATTTATGGAGGTACTCAATTCTAGAAGTACTCCTACTTTGTGGCAGCACCCATTCTAGAGTGAACCTTGGTTCTTCTCCTAAATCATACTGCAGACGCCTGTATCTGTAGCAGGTTCTTTCTCACTCATACTAAGAGGCCCCTCATTCTGCAGGGTGTACATTCTCCCTAACTGCAGTGTTCGGCACAAGGTGTTTCCTGGGAGTCTCTGGCACAGGCGCTGACACACTCCAACTTCTCCTTGACAAGTTCTGCTTCTTCTCTTCCTATTTTCCCACACAGAGTAATCCCAAGGGTCTTCTCCCATACATCCTTTCATCTCAGAGTTTGCATCCCAACGAACCTAGGCTATGATAACAAATAATCCTCAGCTCTGAGCAGTAAGTGTTACAGTAAAGAGCCTCTTACAAGTGCATCTTCTTGGGGTCCTGAAATCTGGGACAAAATTCTTGCAGTTCAGGCAGGGAAACCTAATGACTGAATAGTGAGCAGAAGCTGTTAAGGGCGTGGGAGTGGGAACAGGAAAGACAATTCCAGTTCTCTGTACTAGCTTTTGATATGATCTGGAGGCAGCAAAGGACCAGAGCAAACATTCTGGCTGGAATGTTCAATGTCTACTTCTGAGCCCTGGAAAAGAGCTGGATCTAATTTGCTTAACTTTGATCACTGAAAGAACTTCAGGATTTGGGTTTCAGAGCTCATGAATACATTTAAAAACATGTGACTGCTATGTACTTAGAAACAGAGGACCTACTTTGGGTGTCATCAAATATTAGCCCACTAACATTAGAATTGTACTTAGGAAAAAAACTCCAGTTGCACTGGGGTAAACACTACAGGCAGGAAATCAATGAAGGGAGTATTGAAATAATACAGGAAAGATCTAATGGGGATATAAACTAGCATAGTCATGGAAGTGGAACTAGAGATAAGCAGTTGGATTCAGTAGATGTTGGAGGTAAACCAAGACAACCCAGTGACAAATTCCACATAGTGTCAAAAAAAGAGGAAAGGGTGAAGGACTCCTAGTTCTGTGGCTTTGGTAATTGAGTGGCTAGTGAGATCCTCTGATGAGTCTGGAGACATAGGAAGAAAAATGCCAACGAGTAAGATACAAATTTAGTTTTGTATGCTGGTTTTGAAGGGATAGAGATACTCAATCTGAAACTCAGGGAGCAGTATGGGCTGGAGATTAATATACTAAAGTTTCTGATGTGGAAATTAAAGAAAAGGGCCCAGGGACAGGAAGAAAAGAGGATCTAAGATCTTCAAGGAACACAAGTAATTCAAGAGTACCCTGGGAAAAAGAGCCAAAAGAGGTGGAGAAAACCAGAAAAGTATGTTTTCGGATTGAGAATTTAATTTTGTTGTTTAACTATGTCAAATCAAATATAGAACATAGTAAGATCATGGCATTTTTACATTCAAAATAATGGCATGGCAACTTAGTACAGAATTAGAGGTATTTAAGAGATCTTGAAAAATATATTGGCTTTTTGTCTACTCAAGTGCAAGTAAATAATTTTGTCAGTGATACTTTGAAATCTACCAACAGTCAGAATGAGTGATCTGCCTAACACAAAGAAGGAAAAAGTATGTCAGCATCAGGTTAACCTGGAGAAGCATCTTGCCACATTCTATGAGGTTATGTGGTTGGAAAGTGGTCCCAAATTCTAGCACTTTATAATCTAGTTAGGGACACATAGTACAGTGGATTTCTGACTTAGGAACTCAACTTGATGGCAAGGGCTGGTTGTAACTTAACTTGGTTGTAAGTAAGACACCATTATTTCCCATAAGAAATAATGGAAACACCCATAATGTATTCCAGACCTGCCAAAGCACCCCTTAACTCACCTTTTAATAATAAAAGGGATGTATAATGTGCATGATTCACCAGAATATCAATAATTTTCCTAGTATATTCACCAAAAAGCTATAAAATGTGCCTGGTTTACCCCAAATAACAATTTCATACTCACCATTAAAGGTGACATCTTTGGCTTCCAGGAAGGGAGGGTGAAATAGAAGGTGGTTAGTTTTTGGAAGGAGAGTCCCTCTCCATAAGAACATCAGGGATCTGGCTCTCTGGAATCCCTTCTTTCCACAAGGACCTGCTTCTGGCTCAGTAGATCTCAACTTTTACTGAACTGAAAACTGGTCTAAGGTTGTCTGTTTCTGTCTTTTATTTACACTGTTTTGTAATATGACATGACATTGTCATTAAGCACATGAATACAACAACTGGGTTTTTCTCTGTCTGGGTGGGTTTTCCCTGTTAATGTTTGTAACTCTGTCTGGTTTTTCAGGATTTCCTTTGTTTCAGGTGAACTTTGCTGCACTGATTATTGATACTCCCCTCCTGTTCAGAAAGCTCCTCAACTTCCATTTTCTGTTGCTCAGCCAGAAGTTGCTGAAGTTTCTCTGTAGACAATTTCTCTGACTGTTCCTCTACTAGGTCCTCAGCATCACCACTGTCTACCTGCAAGCCTATGGACTCTGCTACAGAAACAGTGTCATCAACTACAGGGTCAACTGAAGGCTCACATGCCTCTACACAGCCTTCAAATTCTCTTCTGTATAATTTTAAGCCACACTTTTTTCCAGGAAGATCTCAGCGTCCTTAGAGAGACATTGGTTTAGGATTTCTCAATTAACCCCACACAGGAAAGGATGTTGTAATGTTTCTTCCAGGATTCTTTAAGGGTTAGATCTGTATCTCAGACATCTGGAAGCACTTCAGGAACAGTTTCTTGATGTTTAGGTTCTTAAAGTTAGCTATAACCTGCTGGTTCATAGGATGCAACAGAGGAGTTATATTAGGTGAGAGAAACTCACCTGAGAGCTATGGAAATTCTTCAGCCAATTCTTCTTCAAAATCTTGTGGCAGAGCAGCAGCATTGTCCATGATGATGAGGGCCTTGAGGCCTTAAATTTTACAAATACATCATCCATGGTGGACTACCTTTAGGACTAAAATTTTTAAGTCTGTGATCTTGATATATTATAAATTATGATAATTAAATACAACATTATTTGACAAGCACTAGATTCCTAGATACGCAGGAAGTGCCTGAAGACACCTGTATTCTGTATTCTGAAGGGAAATGTATCCTGAAGGTAAATGAGTTAGTTGTAACCAATCAGTTGAGGGAAAATGTTTAAATAGTAAAATAAAGAATAAGAACAAGCTGGTCATGGAAGCATATGCCTGTGGTCCCAGCTACTTAGGAGACTGAAGCAGGAGGGTCACTGGAACTCAGGAGTTCAAATCTAACCTGGGCAACATAGTGAAACCCAGGCTCAAAAACAATAATAAAACTGACAAAACAAAACAAACACAAGAACAAATAAAAAACCCAATGCTTTGGTTTGTACCACCTATGAATGATCCATTTCTCTCCCCTTCATAATAACTTTTCTCTGCCTAAAGAAGAAATGATTTATCTTCAATCCTCTTTTTCTCCCCTTCTGCCTATGCAATACTAAGGAAATCTGGATTGTGCTTCACTGATACCAGGGGAATATTTTCTCTGGGTATTAGGAATACACCAATTTGCAATTTTAAAAAAAAATTAATAAGCCTTTTTCTTTTTTACCCCAGAGAAATATGCAAATTTTCAAATTCAGCCTTCACCAGAGGTAAAGTAGCCTGAAGCTGCTGTGTAAAAAGGAAGGACTTAGTCAATCTCTGGCTACTGAGCTTAAGAGCATGAAAAGGGAAGATGTGTGGGAGCTACCACTTATGGCCCATCTTCTGTTTATTATATTCTTAAATGTTTTATTTGTCCATAAGCATTTTTCTGACTTTAAGATAAATATGCTTCTTGTAGAAAAATTGGGGCATACAGACAACTAAAACCAAGAGGCGAGACCTCCAAGGGGTGTAGCCTTGCAAGCCCTATATTCAATATAATTCTCCTACTGGGAACTTGACTTGGTAGTCAAGTTCACCTTGAACTGCACAGCAACCCCAGGGCAGAATCACCTGTATCTGAAACTGGGGCTACAAAGAATACCTTTCTCCTAGTAATGCCACCAAATATTCCAATTCCTAATATCTCAGGTAAAGTAGAGCTCTGGAAGATTCCTGGTATTATGTAGACCAGAGTGGGGCTTAAGCAGAGATACTAGTTTTTTAAATTTTTAATATTTTTAGCTAACCTAAGTGTTTGGAAGCAACAGCAAATAGCTAGTTAGTACCTAAACTCTCCAGTTAATCTCTGAAAATAACATTATGGCTACAAAATGAGTTAGTAATATAATAGTTGGGGCAATTCATAGTAGGATAGGAAAAGGTTATCAAATCAAATTCAAGGACGCGTTTGAAAAGTGTGCAGTGCAGAGAGAGAAATAAGAACCTTAAAGTGAAAAACTGGCTGGAGGCAAAATCCCACAGATGCTAAAAGAGCAAGAGCAAGAGGTTGGGGGAAGAAATGACAAGCAACAGAAAGAAAACATGTGGCTGAGTGGAGGGGAAAAAGCTTAAATCAGGAGAGAGAAAAATAAATTTCTTGTTATACTTTTATGGAACGTTTGCATAAACAATAGTCAGCTGTCTTTAGATTTAAGATACCATTAAAAGGAAACACATTGTGACCCTGGTCATAAGTACGCTAACCACTTTGGGAAGCCCCTCCCCCTCATCCGCAGCCGAAGATGGAGCACTCAGCCTCAGATTCCCCCACAAGTGGTCTGCCCATCATGCCGAGCAAGGCCTGTCCCTGTCACCTTGGTCAGCTCCTCCTGACTTGCCTCAGTCACTTTCTTCCCCTCTCACTGAGAAGTGCTGTGCAAAAACCCCACTGCTCCAGAGTCTGAACGCAAAAGAACTAGCGCTCTGTACTAAGATGCACTGGACATTTTCCTGTAGCTCCTACTCTTCTACCAACTTTTCTCATTTGAAAAGGCATAGCTTTGTTTCTGGTTTTCTCCAGTGATAAGGAAGACTTACTGAAGGCAAAAACAAAGCAGCAGCTAGTGAGTAATGTTACCATGATGCAGATGTAAGATGTACCAATAAAATGAATAAAAAATGTTTATTTAAAAAATGTAATGCAAGTGCTCCACTCTCAAAAACTCTACAAAATATGGTGACTGCTGAAATCTTTAGGCAAGTCTCTAAATTACTGATAGTTCTGTCAACTGACCAGAGCAAAAAGAAAAATCAGTTGTAGAAGATATCCTCTATTATGCATACTTGCCTGGCTTCTCATAGGTTCATCTGGAGTGTCCAATTCACCTAATCCGGTCCCTTTTAAGTACAGGAGACATGGCAGGGACACAACGGGGAAGTGGCACCTTCTCGTCTCCAAAGTCATTACTCTATTGCAGAGAATCTTGCAGCTCTTCCCATCTGAGCATCAGTCCTTTGACATTCAACACAGATGTCTTTTATGAATTGCCTTCAAATAACATATAAAGGAAAGGGGAGGGGTGGGAAGAACACTGGTCTTCTCCCATGCTTGGAAGATTTGTTATTTATTACACTTGTTTTATCAACAATGACAAATGACTTGAAGCTGTTCTATGTAGAACATACTGATCCATCAATGTGAGGAAAAAGAAACCATTATTTACCTTTAAAGGGGAGCTATTCAAAGGAAAAACCTTTTCTCATAATATAGCATAAAGAACAGCAGGTGCCGGCTTGAAGCACAGATGTTAAAATTTTAAAGAAAAAATTCTCAAGATAAATTCTCAGCACATTTCTAAAAGGGAGTCACACAGAAGTCAAACAATATCCTCTGACATAATATCTCCTTTTATTTCCTTGCCACTTGCAAGACTGCAGAGACAGACAGACAGACAGGAGACAGAAATTCTGTAAAGGAACAAAGCAACTTTCAAGGGAGAAAAAAATAAAAACAATACAGAATTTCAAAACAAGATGATAGCAAATTAACAGTGGTTATTATATTGCATATTGTTATCTTCAAAGTGGTTGCTCAGATTACCAGATATAAGCATGCAAAATTGATCAAACAATATAAGCAATAACTGTTCCTTCCAATGAACTAATGGAAATTAGTAGTACAATTACCTTAGCTATATTATGCATATATGTATATATACATATCTTTTCTTTCTTTTTTTCTCTTTTCCCCCATCCCAGTTGTTCTTTTTTTTTTTTTTTTTTTTTTTTTTTTTTTGAGCAGCTTCTTTCCCTTTCACTATATCTATTGCAGCTTTTGGATCTTATTTACTCTTTCAGTTTCTTATATTAGGGAGACAATACAATGTTCACATAGGCAAATTTATTTCACTTATGGGTATTCTCTCAAGTTGCATACATTTACCTATACAAGCTTCAAGGATATCCTTCTTTATAGCTGAGTAGTACTCCACTATATAAAAATACCACATCTTTTTTATCCATTCCTCAGCTGATGGGCATTAGAGTTCTTTCCAAGATTTAGCTATTACAAATTGTGCTGCTATAAGCATGAGTGCACATATAGCACTGTGGTATGATGTTTTCAGTTCTTCTGGAAAAACACCAGAAGGGGATCAGCTGGGTCGAATGGGACCTCTAGTCCTAGTTTTTTGAGGAGTCTCCACACTGATTTCCACAGTGATTGTACCAGTCTATACTCCCACCAACAGTGGAGAAGTGATCCTTTTACCCAGAGCCCCACCAGCATTTGTTATTGGTTGATTTCTTGATGATAGACATTCTTTCTGCGGTGAGGTAGAATCTCAGCATTGTTCTAATGTGCATTTCTTGGATGACCAATGATGTTGAACATTTTTTCATATATTTATTTGCCATTTGTATTTATCTCAGATGCCCACTTTTGGATTGGGTCTTTGAATTTTGGGGGTCTGATTTTTTTAATTCTTTACATGTTCTAGATAGTTACTGAAAATTTTTTCCAAATTCATGGGTTTTCTTTTCATTCTCTGGGTGATTTCTTTTGAAGTACAAAAACCTTTTCATAAGATAAGATCCCAAGGGGCTGGGGATTTAGCTCAGTGACACAGTGCCTCCCTGGAAAGCACAAAGTCGTGAGTTTGATTCCCGGTACTGGATAAAAACAAACTAAAACAAAAAACAAACAAACAAAAAAAGATGAGATCCCAGTTGTTGATTGTTGTAAGTATGTCCCTTGCAGTTTGATTTTTGTTCATGAACTCTCTGCCTATGTCTTCAAGATTTCTACCTACTTTCTTTTCCAGTAGATTTAATGTTTCTGTTTCAGTATTTAGATCTTTAATCCATTTTGACTTTAGTTTAGTGCATGGTGATAGACATAGGTCTAGTTTTGGTCTTCTGCATGTAGAAAGCCAGTTTTTCCAGCACCATTTGAAAAGACTATCTTTCTTCCAATTAACATGTCTGACCCTTTTCTTAAAGATAAAGTGATTGGCTGTATTTGGAGTTGTGTCCAAATCTTCTAATGTGTTTCATTGATCCTCAAATCTGCTATTTTTGTCAGTACCATGCTGATTTTATCATAGTAGCTTTGTAGTATAATTTCAAGTAGGAGATTGTGATGCCTCATGACTTAGCTTTGTTGCCAAGGATTGCCTTTGCTATTCTAAGTCTCTTCTGATTCCAAATGAATTTTAAAAATGTTTTATCTAGACATGTGGAGGTATGCTAATGGTATTTTGTTTGGATTGCATTGAATCTGTATGACAGTTTTGAAAGTATGGCCATTTTCACAATCTTAGTTCTTGCTGTCCATGAGCTAAGAATATCTTTCCATTTTCTGAAATCCTCTTCAGTCTCTTTACTCAGAGTATTAAAATTTTCAGTGTATACATCATTTACTTCCTTTGTTAGACTGACTCCTAAGAATTTAATATTTTTGGATTCTATTGTGAAGCACCCTGTGAAACCCTGTGGTTTCCCTAATTTCTATCTCAGTGAGTTTCTTCTTTTTGTACATGAATGCTACTGAGTTTTGAGTGTTGACTTTGTATCCAGCTATGCTACTGAATTTGCTTATTAATGTTAGGAATCTTCTGGTGGAGTTTTGGGGGCCTTCAAAGTAGGGTATCATGTCATCTGCAAATCATGTTAATTTAACTTCTTCCTTTCCTATCCTTATGCCTTTTATTTCTCTCTTTTGTCTAAATTCTCTGGCTAATGTTTCCAGAACTATACTGGATAAAGTGGTGATAGTGGACATCCTTGACTTGTTCCCGATTTTTATAGTGAAAGCTTTCAATTTTTGTCCATTTAGTATGATGCTGGCTGTTGGTTTGTCATAGATGTTTTTTATAAGATTGAAGTAAAGACCATTCATGCCGATTTTCTGCACCAGGGTTTTTATCATGAATGAGTACTGGACTTTGTCAAAAGCTATTTCTGCATCTATTCAGATGATCAGATGATTTAGATGAATCATCTACTCAGATGATTCAGATGATCTATTTGTCTTTTGCTCTGTCAATATAATGTATTACATTTATTGATTTGCATATGTTGAGCCATCCCTGCATCCCTGGGATGAATACCACTTGCTCATGGTGTATAATTTTCTTGACAATTTACTATATAACAGGAACCCAGAAAAAAGCAGGGGTAGCTAGTCTGTTTGCAGACAACGTGAACTTCAAACCAAGAAAGATCAAAAGACATAAAGAAGGCCACTACATACTTGTTAAGGGAAAAATTCAAGAGGAAGTGATAACAATCATAACTATATATGCACCAAATACAGGAGCACCCAACTACATAAGATAAACATTAATAGACATGAAAAATCAATTAAGCAATAACACAGTGGTAACCTAAATACCCCATTGTTTCAAAGAGAAAGAACTAAATGCAAAATCAGCAAAACTAAACCAAATTTGTGAAAAAATGGACTTAGTAGATCTTTACAGAGTGTTCCACCCAAAAACATTAGAATACACATTTTTCTCAGCTTCACACAGGACATTCTTTACCATAGAATGCATACTAGCCAATAGAACATGCTTAAGTAAATGCAAAGGAATTGATATTATCCCATGCATATTACGTGACAACAGTGCAATGAACTAGGAAATTAATGACAAAAGAAACCACAAAAACTACATAAAAGGTAGGAAATTAAATAACACTCACCTGAACAACCAATGGGTCACAAATGAAATTAAAGAAGAAATTAAATAATATCTACAATCAAACAAAAATCCAAATACAACTTACTGGAATCTGTGGAACACAATGAAAGCAGTCCTCAGAGGGAAATTAATAGTGGTAAATTCTCACCTTGGGAAAACAGAATGAGAAAAAATAAATAACCTAATGCTGTACCTCAAGCTTCTAGAGAAAGAAGAGCAAGTCAAGCCCAAAGACCAAAGTCCAAAGAAGAAAAGAAAGTATAAAAATCAGAATAGAAATTAATGCAATTAAGGTAAAGAAAACAATGTAACCTACTAATGAATTAAATGGTTCTTTGAAAGAATAAATAAAATTAATAAACCCCAGGTAACCTTATCAAAAAAAGGAAAGAAAAAAACTCAAATACATGCAATGTGGAAAGAAAAGGGTGAAATCACTACAGATCCTGTAGAAAGTCAGAAGATTATCAATACCTAATTGGAAAATCTTTACTCTTGTAGGATGGAAAACACAGAAGAAATGGGCAGATTTCTAGATATATATGAATTACCAAAACTAAATCAAAAAGATATACAAATTCTGAATAAGACAGTATTAGTTAATAAAATTGAAAACATAATTAAAAACTTACCAACAAAGAAAAGCCCAGGTCCTGATGGATTCATGGCTGAATTCTATAAGAAATTTAGAGAAGATTTAACACCAATATTCTTCAAACTCTTCAGTGATACTGAAAGGGGAGCAATTCTCCCTAACTCATTTCTGGAGGCAAGTATTACCCTGATACCAAAACCAGAGAAATACCCAACTCCCTATTCTTGAAGACTTAAAATGAAAATAAATATATAATATTTTGTGTGATTTTTCAATAAAAAAATCTCAACAGTTTTTAAAAAAGAATGCAGATGTTTAGTCAGTTACAAAATGCATCTATCTCTATCTATCTATCATCCATCTATGCATATCCTTAAGTTTTGCAGTAACTTATCAGGCCTCTGATGAATCAGTAGATATCACATCCTATAGAGGTGTTGAAGATGATTAATGCAAAGGTGAATAGAAATGACACTGAGCGTAGACAGTGTTCTGTAAATCTAAGGAAGGTAAGGCAATATAAATATGGATTTTAAAATACTAGTAACCAACTGTGGTTACCAGTAAATGATATCAGAAATGAATCCAAATATTTAGAGGATGACAAGAAGCAACACCCTTAGAAAGATCAGTAATGTAAAATAAACCCAAAGCAATAGAAAAGTAATGCATGGAAATTCACAATAAAAAGAGAAACAGGAAAAATACAAATGGAGGTGAGCAGGGAAGAATTTATTTGACTCAATTTGAGGGCTGATTTTAAAATCCAGCCTGGAAACACCAGGGACTCTGCAAACAGCTCCACTACAGGAAACCAGGTGCTGGGCCCCTACCCCTACACCATGGGATTGGCAGTCCATACGCACCTCAGTCTCAGCAACTAGCCAGTGGAATCCAGGTGCCTGGCCCATCCCACACTGTGGGACCTGGCCACTAGAAAGCCACAGCCACACACTAGGACCCACACTAGGATGCACATGATGGACAGGTAGGCCGAGTGAGATGGAAAAGTCTGAAATGTGAGCCAGCAGGTGGTGAGTTAGGTGAAGCAGCACTGTGCTTGAGTCAAAAATACATGGAATAGAAACAGGTGGGTTGGACTGCCCTTTCTTTTTTTATATAATGTCATTTTATTTTAGCTTATCTTTCTTTTCCTTTTCCTTTTTTTTTCTCAATTCTTTTTTCTTTTGCCTTTTTCTTGTTCTAATCTCACCCACCACCAAACTCAGAGAACAAGTTCAGATAATCCCTTGAATATTCCTTCATTCTTTCTTTTCTACATCCTTCTCCAGTTTCCCAAACCTTGCATGACTATTCTTTGTTCTCCAGCCTTGCTTCTACTTTCTTTCTAGTTATCTTTTTCTTACACATTATCCTACCTCAATTTCCTCACCATGAGATAAATCCATCTTATCAAGGGTAAACACTTTGCATAAAAACTCCTAATTTATGATCAGTTCTATTATACAACTATAGACTTTGCATCTATGGTCTAAAGTACAAAATCAATAGCTACCACAGTCTATCAGTTTCTACATTGTGCTTGATGCTATCAATACTGCTAATTGTACTACTGTAGCTAATTGTACTACTGTAGCTATGTTTGCTTTAACCAGTTTTTCTCCCTTGTGTAACAATACTGGAAAGCTCTGGTGTGACAAGATCACCACAGTACAACACCAAAAGCCTGGGGACTGAGCCAAAGAGATACCAACCTCCGACTCTCAATTAATTGGGATGGGAGGATTTTGGGACAGACATACACCAAGAATTGCCTATTCACAGAAGACAACCCTGAAGAATAGACATTTCCTAGAGAGGCCTTGATATTAGTGATAGAGCTATCTACTACCAAAACTCATAAGGTTCCTCACAGAAAACAAAATAAAAAATTTTTTTGAAATAGAAAATATCAAGACAAAGAAGCAAAATGAAATCTCAGACATCCAGCCTGCCAAGAACACATCCAGGATACATCAACATAGAAGAAATTGGAAGACAGACACCTGAAATTTCTGAAATGATAGCAAAAGAGGTAAAGACACAACTCCATGAGGCTATAGAGGAAATCAGATCAGAAATAATCTCAAAGGTAAAAAAATGACAACCATAATGAAAGAATTGCTCAACACAGCTAAGACAGACCAAAAAAAAATAGAGGAGCACAGGAAAATGATGGAAATCTTGAATGAAAAACATAGGAAAGAATTAGAATCTATAAAACAGCTTCTAAGAGATAACCAGGAAGTTAAAAATTCCACTGAAAGCTGGCAAAACTGCTTGAATGAAACTGAATATAAGACTTTCAGACCTTGAAGACAGGATTGAACCTAGCAATCACAAAAGAAAAGATCTCTTAAAAATAACAAGAAACCAGGAAATAACAACAGATGCAAGCTGATGCAAAGAAAAACAATATAAGACTGATAGGTGTCAATGAAAGAGCAGCAGTATGACACAAACGACAGAAGACTATTTGCAGAAGTAATAGTAGAAAATTTCCCAAGCATAGGAAAAGAAACCAACATACAGTTAAGTAACGCATATGGAACTCCAATTAGCCATAATCAAAATAAATCTACACCCAGACATGTAATAATCAAGATTCCAGAAATTCAGTACAAAAACTGAATATTAAAAGCTGTTGGGGGGGGGAAGAAAAGCACAGATCACCTACAAAAGAAAGCCAATTAGAATTACAGTCGGCTTCTCAACACAAACCCTCAAGTCAAGAAGAGCTGGTAGTGAAGTATTTCAATTTCTCAAAGAAAACAATTACTAACCCAGATTGAAATACCATACAAAACTATCTGTCAAAATTAATGGAGAAATAAAATACTTCCATGACAAACAACTTAAGAAATTCATGACCATCAAATGAACCCTATAAAAAGTACTGAAAGATATTCTAGATAGAGATAAAAATGACCATAATTCCAATAACAACAACAAAAAGATACCACCAGGTAGGAAAAACAATTAAACAGAGGGGGAAAGCAGGGAACCAACAGCAGGAAAATAACATGACAAAGATAAACTGATACATATTACTTATAACCATCAATGTAAATGGCCTCAATTTACCAATAAAAAGAAACAGATTGGCAGAATGGATCAAGATACAAGATCCACCAATATGCTGTATACAAGAAATATATTTAACTCAAAAAGAAACTCATAGACTGAATGGCAAAGGATGGAAAACAGTACTTCATGCAACAGGAACCCAGAAAAAAGCCAGGGTAGTTATACTCTTGCAGACAATGTGAACTTCAAACCAACAATGATCAAAAGAGGTAAAGAAAGCCGCTGCATACTTGTTAGGGGAACTATTCAAGAGGAAGTGTTAACAATCATAAATATATATGCATCAAATACAGGAGCATCCAATTATATGAGACAAACATTAACAGACATGAAAAACAAATAAGCAATAACACCACTGTAGTGGGGTAATTTAATCCCATTGTCATGAAGAGATAGATCCACTAGACGCAAAATTAGCAAAGAAATAACAGAACTGAACCAAACCTGTGAACAAATGGACTTAGTAGACCTTTACAGAGTGTTCCACCCAACAACATCAGAATACACATTCCTCTCAGCTATACACCAGATGTTCTGTAAAATAGACCATATACTAGACCACAGAACATGCTTAAGTAAATACAAAGGAATTGAAATGATTCCATGCTTATTATTTGAACACAATGCAATGAAATTGGAAATTAATAATGAAGAAACTGGAGAAACTCCATAAACACATGAAAATTAAATAACACCCTCCT
Organism: Chinchilla lanigera; assembly: GCF_000276665.1. NCBI lineage: Eukaryota > Metazoa > Chordata > Mammalia > Rodentia > Chinchillidae > Chinchilla > Chinchilla lanigera. The sequence continues at coordinate 24,866,568 of NW_004955403.1, forward strand.
GAACAACCAGTGAGGCCACAGATGAAATTAAAGAAGAAATTAAACAATATCTACAATGAAACAAAAATACAAATACAATACCAGAACCTGTGGTACACAATAAAAGCAGTGATAAGAGGGAAATGTATAGCGGTGAATTCTCACATCAGAAAAACAGAATGAGCACAAATAAACAACCTAATGCTACACCTCAAGCTTTCAGAAAAAGAAGAGCAAGTCAAGCCCAAAGCCCATAAAAAGGAGGCAATTATAAAGATAAGAGCAGATATTAACACAATTCAGACTAACAAAACAATACAATGAACTAATGAATTGAAGAGTTGATTCTTTACAAAATGAATAAAATTGATAAATGTCTAGTCAACCTTATTAAAAAAAAGAAAGGAAAAACTCAAATTCCTGCAATGAGGGGTGAAAACGGTGAAATCACTACAAATCCTGTGGAAATTGAGAAGATTATCAATACCTATTTTGAAAATCTTTACTCACATAGGATGGGAAACACAGAAGAAATGGACAGCTTCCTAGAAATATATGAACTACCAAAGCTGAATCAAGAAGATAAAAATTCTGAATAAGATAATATCAGTTAATGAAATAAAAAACTTAAAACACTTATCAACAAAGAAAAGCCCAGGTCCTGATGGATTCATGGCTGAATTCTACAGGAAATTAAGATTTAATGCCAATGCTACTCAAACTCTTTAATGAAATTGAAAGGGAAGCAATTCCCCCTAACTCATTCCTGGAGGCAAGTATTATTCTGATACCAAAACCAGAGAAAGAACTAACCAAAACTGAGAACTACAGATCAATTTCACAAATGAATATAGATGCAAAAATCTGCAATAAAATACTGTCAAACAGAATGTAGCAAATTATCAAGAAGATTATAAACATGACCAAGTAGGATTCATCCCATGAATGCAGGGATATTTCAACATATCAAAATCAATAAGTGTAATACAGCATATCAACAAAGCCAAAGATAAAAATCAAATGGTCATCTCAATAGATGCAAAAAAATCTTTTGATAAAGTTTAACACTCATTTATGATGAAAAAAAAACTACAGAAAATCATTATCAGTGGTCTTTACCTCAATCTGATAAAAGCCATCTATGACAAACCAACATCCAATGTCACAGTAAATAGACAAAAACTGAAAGCCTCCACTCTAAAGCCAGGAAGAAGACAAGGATGTCCACTATCACCACTTCTATCTAGTATAGTTTTGGAAACATCAGCCAGAGCAATTAGACAAGAGAGAGAAATAAAGAATAAGGATAAGAAAGGAAGAAGTTAAATTATCATGATTTGCAGATGAAATGGTACTCTATATAGAAGTTTATGTTCCCTAAAACTCCACCCAAAGACTCCTAACATTAATAAGAAAACTCAGTAACATAGCTGGATACAAAGTCAACACTCAAAAAATAAGCATTCCTGTACAGAAACAACAAACTCACTGAGAGAAAAATTAGAGAAACAACACACTTCACAATAGCATCCAAAAAAATGAAGTACTTAGGAATCAATCTAACAAAGGAAGTAAATGGTCTATATATTGAAAATTACAGTACTCTGAAAAAGCAGATGGAATAGAAGTTCAGAAAATGGAAAGATATCCCTTGCTCATGGGTAGGAAAAAACAACACTGTGAAAATGGCCATACTCCCAAAACTGTTACACAGATTTAATGAAATCTCAATCTAAATAGCATCAGCGTACCTCATGCATCTAGAGAAAATATTCCTAATATACAGAAGATAACTAAAATAGCAAAGGCAACCCTGGAAAACAAAGGCAAGGCAGGAGATATTACAATCCATGACTTGAAACTATACTACAAAGCTACTGTGATAATATTAGCATAGTACCAGCAAAAAAGCAGACCTGAGGATCAGTGGAACAGATTAGAAGATTCAGACACAACTACAAACACACTCAGCCACCTTATCTTTGACAAAGGGGCCAAACACGTTCACTGGAAGAAAGACAGACTCTTTCACAAATGGTGCTGCAAAAACTGGTTTTCCACAGGCTAAAGACTAAAACTAGACCCATGTCTGTCACCACACACTAAGCTAAAGTTGAAGTGGATCAAAGATCTAAATATTAAAACAGAAACACTAAGTCTACTGGAAGAGAAAGTAGGTGGAAATGTTGAAGACATAGGTGTAGGCAGAAAGTGCATGAACAAAAACCTAACTGCACAGGAAGTACTTCAAAGAATCAACAACTGGGATCTCATCTTATTGAAAAGTTTATGCACATCAAAAGAAATCACCAACAGAGTAAAAAGAAAACCCAGAAATTGGGAAAAAATTTTAGTTAACGTCCCTCAGACAAAGGAATTCTATCTAGAACATACAGAATACTGAAGAAATTCAGGCCTCCAAAATTGAATGACCCAATCCAAAAGTGGGCATTTGAGATGACTACACCCTTCTCAGATGAAGAAATACAAATGGCAAATAAGTACATGAAAAAATGTTCAACATCATTGGTCATTCAAGAAATGCAAATTAAAACAACACTGAAATTCCACCTCACCCCAGAAAGAATGTCTATTATGAAAAATCAACCAAACCAAATGCTGGTGGGGCTCTGGGTAAAAGGTACACTTTTCCACTGTTGGTGGGAGTATGGACTGGTACAACCACTGTGGAAATCAGTGTGGAGATTCCTCAAAAAACTAGGACTAGAGGTCCCATTTGACCCAGCTATTCCCTTTCTGGGTATTTTCCCAGAAGAATTAAAAACATCATACCACAGTGATATATATGCACTCATGTTTATAGCAGCACAATTTGTAAGCTAAATCTTGGAAAGAATCCAAATGCCCATCAGCTGAGGAATGGATAAATAATATGTAGTATTTTTATATAGTGGAGTATTACTCAGCTATAAAGAAGGATATCTTTGAGGCTTGTATAAGTAAATGGATGCAACTCAAGAGAATACTCATAAGTGAAATAAATCAGACTCACGTGTCATATTGTCCCCCTAATGTAACAAACTAAAAGAGTAAATAGGATCCAAAATGTACAATAGATATTGTACAAGGGAAAGAAACTGCTCCAAAGGAAAGAAAAACTGAGATGTGGGAAAAGAGAAAAGTAAGCAAAAAGAAAAAATATATGTAATATATAATATATATATATATATTATATATATACACACACACAATAGCTAAGCTAAATTATACTAATAACTTCTATTAGTTCAGTGAAAGGAACAGATTGTGTTTATATTGTTTGATCAATTGTGCATGCCTATATCTTATAATCTGAGCAATATTTTGAAGATAACTATATGCAATATAATAAGCATTGTTAATCTCCTATCACGTTGTTTTGAAACTCTTGTTTTTTTCCTCTCTTTAAAATAAAAAAAAAGAATCAATCTACATGGTCACTAGTCAAGCACATGCTAGCCAGGATGCTGATCCCAAATGAACAGTAGACACCAATTCCAAAGCTTAGATCTGACCAAAAAAGTAAAGAAAAATGTCTTCATTGAACATCAGTAATTCCAGTTTGCTCTTTGAATTCTAAACTGACTTCTTTGGCTTTCCTTCTCTTAACGTATAATATTTCTCTCTCACACTTAACATCATACTCCCAGAGCAATTCTTTTAAAAAGACTCACCAAAAATCTCTACCTAGATTTCTTGAATATATATTCATCACACACTTGTTTCAGGTGTTACATGATAAACTGTTTGACAGAAAAGTCTGGAGTCCCTGAGCCCAAGATGCAGCACTATCAGCAAATCCAAGTATTCCCATTGTAGGGATATGCTTTTACAGTTAAATAAATTATGAAAGTCAGGTGAATAACTCCTTTTTATTCAGTGGTTCTTGATTTCACAGCAGCAAACAGGATAGGAAACAAGAATTGAGTACTCCACTTGGATGTTTTTTTTAACGGAGGGAGAAAAAAAATCCCACCACTCTGAACACTTAAAAATAGTTAAAGCCATACCATTTCCTTCGGAAAGAAAAGATTTTTATGAAGTGTGACCATTCTCTCAAAGGAGCCAGAAACCTGCTTTCCATCTTCTTATTAAGTCACCACATTTCCTCCATGAGTCAAGTTCACTGGCTCATTCTGAAAGGAACATACAATGACCTTCCCTTTACCGCAGCAGCTGTGGTTCTAGAGTAGAACTTACAATGTACTTGTTCTTTCTGACTTCATGGCTGAAAACAGAAGTGTCTATACTGAGCCACTTTAACATATAGAGACAAATTTATACAATGAAAATAAAGCTTGTTCTTCAAAGCTGCCACTTGGGATTTTCACACTTACTCAAAAGACATGGTCATTATTCAAAACCATTTTTGGAAATCTGCTCTGGGTATTGCCTCTGAAAGAAAGTCAGGCTCAATTATGTAACTCCATATACAGTTTTTGACTATAGTTTTTGATTGAAAATGTCATTTCCTAACTTAATCATTTACTTGATAGTAAACCACTTTTGTTTGAAAAAATGGAGCCCATTCTCCAAAGACAAAGATTTGCTACCATTGAGAATTAAAAGAATATACACTCAACTTTCAATACCTTCATCAGGGCATTGGTTCTATGATCCTAAAGGATACCAATAAACTGCTAATGCTCAAATCTTTTACCTAAAGTGGCATAGCATTTACATATAACCTATGCACATTTAAAGAGTATGCTTTAAATCATAAAGCAAAGCAATGCCCAGCAATGCAATGTAAATGCAGTGTAAATAGTCATTATACTGCAGCTTAGGGGAAAATGACAAGGAAAAATGTCTTTACATATTCAGTACAGACAGAATTTTTTTAAAAAAATTTTGATCCATGTTGTTTGATCACAGCTAGAATCTGGAACCCATGCATGCAGAGACCCGATGCTGTAACAGATCTTGAAGGCAATTAAGCAGAGGAATTCCAACCTCATGCAAGTGCCTCGCTGGAATATGTGAACAACTTCCTAGTGTTAACCTGGGAGAAAATCACATGTAACTGGGGATAAAAGCTGTAATATGAGGGCTAACGAAAAGAACCCCCAAAACTAACCCTATTACTCTATAATTTCATATAGAAAACCTAATTATATGCTTCTGTGCTCTTACTACTTTAAATTCAGAAAGATGTGACTTTTCCAACATTCCTAGTAAAAAATTTTTTTTCATTGGAAATTTCATTTTTACTTAACTCTAAAGTAATAGAAATTTATTATGAACTCACACTAATTGAAGAGATAAATTAATCTTACCTAAAATATTTTCTCTCAAATATCAAAAAAAATCCACTTAGACATATAACCAAATGTTATTTAATATCTTAAAAAGTAACACAATCCAAAATGGATATTTCACACAACACTACATAAACAACATGAACACAATATTACCATATGGAGGGACTTTCAAATATAGACTTACAAAAATCCCTGTCCTTTTTTTTTCTTTTAAGTTATTATACTAAGCATGACAAGTAATCATCATTTACAATATGGTACACTGACACGATAAAAACCATGTTACAAATGTGCTGTTATAAATCAGTAACATTAGGGAAGACATTTCATGAACTGTAATTATTTCATATGAAATACTATACAATATAAACAGAACATCCATCTTGGATGACCTTTACAGCAACCAGAGACCAAGTAATTTAAATTTTTTTCAGTGCAAACACATTTTATTCAAGGCAGTCTTGGCTGCAAAACTCCTTTCTAACATACAGTAAATCCCACTTGCACTTCTTAATTCATTTATCCTAATGCAATAGTCACAGTCACTCAGAGAAAGATACCTGCAGAATTATGATTCCTTTAAACTTGACATTTAAATTTGATTCTTCCAGAAAGTAGTATCTATGTCAACTGCTCTAAGGACTTTTTTTGTAGCTGTCAATATTTAACATGAAGGTGACTGCAGGGCAGCTCTATTCCTAATCAGCGTGTGTGCACAGGACTGCACAGTATTGCTGTGCCCTTCCAACGTGGAAACTGTGGTGCTGTCAGATCTAGGTGAGGGGATGGGAGGCAGGCAGGGACGGTGCCCTCAGAGGAAGGGCTGCTGAGTGTGTACTGCTTATTAACTTCCCACAACTCCAAAGGAGTACTATCGGAAGAGAGCCCAGGGACCATTTTTTGATGGGAGCAAGGGAATGAGGGTATCCAGGTCAACCTTTGGGCAGGGAGGTAAGCAGCTGCACGTGAACCAGCCAAGTTTCTAACCTTGCATTACTGCCACCTTTCCAGAGTCATCGCTGCCTCATTTGGAAACACACTGGTACAGTGAGTGTGTGTGTGTGTGCTCACATGTGAAGCCAACAATCAGCAATTAAAGCCTTTAACTGATAATATACAATCATAAGAAGAGTTATTTCCCCTTGAGCTTTGTAGAATTCTGGATCATCAACTGTAAGTCACAGCACAACTATAAAAACATAGGATTATGTCTTAGAGGAGCAATCACTGGGGAATCTCTCTCTGGGATGCTGCTGGAAAAGATGCAGAGATTAACTCAATCAGGGAGATGCCAATGCCTGTTTCAAACACATAAGGAAATTTAATAATACGTTTTTCATAAGTATAATCTACAAAATGTCTCCTAAATAAAAATCTACGGGAATATATTTGATGTATCCTTAATACTATAAAGCCTTCTGTAAGAGGGATGGGGTAACAGCTGATTCTTTTATCTCACTTGGCAAAGCTCAGACTGATAGTAATCTCTTTCCTGCCCATATTTTACTGACCCAAAGCAAAGCAATGTTTCCCTTGGCTTTTGCATACATTTTTCTTGTGTTCTAGTCCCAAATGTGTGCAGAAGAGTTCCCCACTAACATAAGAGCACCGGCAGCTTTGACAATGGGCAGGATGGTACTACCATAGGAGGGTGGAAGAGGGCAGTAATCATTTCTTGGGTCCACTGTGGTCTGACAGCACATTGTCAACTGGTTTTGGGATTGGCCTGTGGTAATAGAAAAGATCCCGGTCAAGGATCTTATATCTCCTAATTTGAGAACACACTTAGAACTGGATTGGCTCTGTTGGAAACCCAGATCCTACAAAGTAGGATGACACATGAATTTCTACAGATCTATGGAGCACTGTAAAGAGTACTTAATAAAGTTTTTAATTAAAATTTCTGTTTCAGCACCTTCCACTGCCTGGAGAAGCCATGTTCCTGAAGATGGTATTTTTAGCACAGGATTACAGAAACCCAATGTGAAACTATAAACAAGGCAGATTGCTGGATCTGCCTTGGATTGCAACGGCATTTGGATTTGTCAATCTGCTAATCTCCCACTTTGTAATTCAAATATCAGGAAGGTGTGCTGAGCTGTAAGATTCCAAACACCCTGAAGTTTCTGAATGAAAATGGACAAAGGTGTAAAACTGTATTGGTTTTCTTTGACTTTATTAGCACACAACAGAAAAATAGCATTGTATTTAGTGATTTCTCATGATGGTCTATTAAACAGATAGAAAATAGATCAATGATAGCTGCCACTGTATTTGTTGATAACTTAAGTCACTCCTTTTGTTTACTCATTTCAAGTATGGGTATTACAAGTATGACCTACCTTGTTAGCTATTTGTGAATCTAATGCTTTGGAAGTACTTTGAGATCCCCTAATGGACGGTGCAACATGATTTTCAGTTGTTACTGGATTTTAAGTCAAGCTCTGAATTCTACCCACGTTATAAATGAGACTTTTCCAAAAATGATCGCTATTTTATTGTGAGAAATACGTCTATCATTTAAGCTAAAAACTTTATTTTCAAGTACACTTGGTGGTGATAAGTAGTTTACCCTGGGTAGAATTTACAAAGCTGTGCCAACCTAAAATGAGTATGGTACTTCCATTCTCATGGAACAGGTTTCTTCTCTGGATGGTGACTAGAATAGAATTTAAATTTACATTTTAGAAATGCTGGCTGGGTTATGAAAAGAGAGACTGGAGAACAGCTGGTGTTCAGATCATTGTTACTCTAGATTAACTTTCAATTTATGCTTCTTGAACTTGAGCTCCCCAAGATCAGGGAAGCAGTCATTTGTTATTTTTATCCAGCTAGTCCCCTTTTGGCTTTTCTATTTGTTTTCTCTATTGGATGCACCCCCTTTTCATATGTTCATTAAGGTCCCCTGAGATGTGCAAAACATATTAAATGGAATACAAATTACTTAACAGAAATCATGGAATGCATGGCACAGCTCTTTTAATGAAAGAGAAATTGGGGCTTAGTAGGGGAGCATGCGATCAAGGCAGAGAGGACCAAAGTGCTTCAGAGTTGGCAGTTCAAATTTTTTGTTCTGTCTTCTGTTACTGAAAACCTAGCAATCAAACCAGATTTCTATAGGAGTAAACAGCTTGCCAAATTATGTTTACCAACTGGCCCTTTGCCAGAGAGAACTTTTAGCAGGAATGGAGAAGAGAGAAGACAAGAAGTTTTAGACTTTCATTTGCGACAAAAGCAAGTGTGCTTTCATGGGGGAGAGAGAAGAATACAGGGTTACAGCTGGAAGTCAAAGAATGCTGTGAAAGAAAACCATGACAATGAAAAAGTCATGAGTCCACATAGGCCATCATTGACACACACACACAATCCCATGGCCTCATGTTGAAGCAAGTTTTAAACGTTGCTTTTCTGAACAATACACTTTAACACACTGCTGCCATATAATCAAATTCATGGAGGTAGTTATATGTAAAAATAAAAATTACCATAAAGTAATATGCTGTATCATAATAATACATAAGTGTGCAAAATGCCGACAGATGTGTTGACCCCTTAAAGTTGAACACCTCACAGAGATTCAACCAGATTCAGTTTTGTAAACCTTTCAGTTGATAAATTCTAAGACTAGATAAGCAGTCATGTAACACAAAGCTATGGTTTTGCTGGAGGAAAAGAACATTGGCAAAGCTTGGAGAGGGCCCAAGGATGTGGACATCAAAAGCCTCACCAACTGGGTGAGGCCATCTTGGACATGCACCTTTGTCACATGTCACAAATCACATTTGTCATGCACTTCCCGCCACTACTCCTCCTCCATTCAAGAATCCAGATTAGATTCAGATAAGGGTATTTCTATGTGGGACATCTGCTTATATGGTATATCATCTTTAAAGTCCACCATTTCTATGCTAATGGCTGTTGGTCTAAGGGAGTTTTCATTTAAAAAATCATGTACCCCAAGCATCAAGCAAATAGCATACATATTTTATTTGAATAATGTCTTCTGTAAACCTATTTCTTTTGAAATATCAATAAATTCATACCTTAAAGCTTCTCTTAAATGTAATGATTTCCTTTCCTGCTCACATAGTATTTGATTATTTCAATGGCTACTTTCAGAAAGTCAACCAGAGGCTCATGTGTTGCATGAATGGTCATATTATTTATGAAGTGAGTATGATAAAAATTTGAGAGCAGGTTTTTTTAAAACCTGAATTTAGACAGAAAAACTTAATAACTGTATGGTATACAACTCCCCAAGGAAACAGACTATGTAGTCTACTAGATATATTTTCATTCCTTCTGGACATATTTAAGCAATGAAATAATTTCTGAGCAACTGAGGCATGCCTTGGAGGAATAAGGCATGATATTGAAAACTGACTGACTTAAGCATTTCAATGATGTGGCAATTTACTAAGAAGCATGCTTAAATTTTACTATAATAAGCTCCCCCAAAAAACTCAAACCAAACCTGAGAAACCCAGTTTGACCCAATGCTATTTCCAAGTAGATGATAAAGCATGAGAGAGAATTCATGTTTTAAGAATTTGACTACTTATCTCCCTTGCTTAAATGGATTGCTAGTGATTAAACCTAATATGGAAGCAGAAGTGTCATATACATTTTACGCCAATTTTTAAAATCTGAAGTGACAAAATTTTATACACATACTTTATATGTATATATGCACATATACATGTATATGTGCATATATATATATATCATTTACAGTGCACGCCAACTAGCACATGCTTCTTAAAACTAAATGCAACTTTACGTCAGACCATTTACTTGGGTCAAAGGTAACCCTTCCATAATTCATTTTCCATTATCCACAGATATATTCCATTGTTCTGAGAAAGTAAAACTTAGGAATGTCTCTTTCCTAGAACACTAGAGTTTAAATGTTTGCAACCCTTTTGCTGTTGAGCCTTCTTTGTATTGAACTTGACATCGTAAAACAAAGCAAAATGTTAAACTATTTTGAAATGAGTTGGGCTAATTATTATACATCCACCTAAAAAAAGCCTCCTGAAATCAGTTACAAAGTATCTGTAAACATTACTCTGGCATAGTTCATGTATGCATAACAGTTATCACAATAGATTTTAGGGGAGTACAAATTATGATTATACCACATTAGCAGAATGAGCACATTCTGTTGTTTATTACATGGGCACATGTATATTTCTAATCAAAAATTACTTTAAAAGTTTTCTCTATAGATATCTTCCCAGGAATAAAAGGCCTGAAGTTCAACTCTCCCTAAATTTGCTCTTTCCTATCACCACGAAAAATTATCTTCCACAGCCTAATTTAGGCACTCTATTTAAAACTACATAAAATAGATTTATATCCTTCCATTAGAAAGAATAACATCCTCAGGCCATACTCTTCATTTGTATCACAAAGAACATTTTGCTTTTAAACAAACTAATTATTATATCTACTATAGTAAGATAGGATCGTCGTAAGTTTCACAAGGAGGAAATCATCTTCCTTCAGTATTTGATTAATATTGATACCTTTTAAAAGTCCACATTACCTCTTCCATCACTTACTGCTGTGCCCCAGCCAGATTAGCAATTCCCTTCCTTTGTCCACTTCAGATTCAAAGGCCTATATTCCTGTTTGTGATTATGGAAGGTTAAAAATCAAGACAAGCATCTGTTACACTTGAAAGCGAAATTCTGAAAATACTCCCAGTATTTCCATCCCAACCCTTCTGACACACTTCCATGGGCTCCTGGAAAATAGTGTCACAAAAACTCACAGTGAAAAATGACTGGTGCATAAACAACTCACACACAAAGGGCTGGGTCCTTTCTGCTTAGTTTGGCATTGACTTCCCTCAAGGTGGACCCTTGCATTTGACATTTTGTGGTAGCTTGGGGTTTGGGTTTTTTTTTTAAGTGTCAAGGATCAGTTCTGTGGCCCCATTTAACCACAGACTGGGAGCAACTCGCATCTGTGGCATTTTAAAATGGAATTGGCAACTGCATGACATTGAAAATGCATACTCCACTTACAGTGTCTAGACTTTCCTATGTGTGCTCAGATACAATTAGTGAAGCAAAAGTATACATATCACCCCTACTGCTATTCGGTTGCTACAGAGCCATAAATGTGAAAAGCAATACTCTGAAATAAAGATTTCTTTTTTGCCCTAGCCTATTTAGCAGCACAGCTTAAGTAGACCCCAAAACTGTGCCTGAGATGCTTGTCTTTCTGAAGATGTAAACATCAGTCCCAGTGTCGTAAACTTTGCTGTATCGAATGAGACAGAAGATCTGAGGCAGAAGGACTATCACACACTAGTAACAGAAGCTTGCAAGCAGTTGGATGGTTTCTGTAGTTTCTCAGCTTCACTGGTTGGGGGATCCGTATTTGCGCGGAAGTTGAAGGCTGGACCAGCTCCACCGTGGGCTGGACTCAAAGCAGGATTCTGACGACGGTTACTTTCAACAATGCTTGATGTGTTGGAAGCCAGGCTCTCTCGAGTACTAAAAGAGTAAAAAGGGTTGGTTTTGTTTTGCTTTGCATATAAATAATTATATATTGAGCCCCAGAGGAAGAGCAAATGATGTAGTTAATGGATTTCCTCTGTTGGTTCATCTCCACTGATTATTAGCATATGCTCTTCCAACCAGGGCTCCAGGAGCTCTGATGAGACACGTTGCAATCAGCAGCACAGTGAATGAATAAACGGTTTCTAAACAGCCAAATGTACTTTGAAATAGCTCTCCCTTCTTTTCCCATTTACAGAAACTACTTCAAAATTTGATATGAAAGGTAACTATCACACTATCTTTAAAATGAATAATCATACCTGTGGAATGATTTCATTTCAGGCTGCAAATTCATGGGCATAACTGCTCCTTGGAGAGAGTCAATGATTTGACTCTCTCAATTCCATTTTTATCTCTGATTAGGAGATTCTGACTTTGGTGGACTCCAAGCATGCCACTGGCTTATGTGGTACACTGATGAGGATAAAATCTTTTGAAACACTTGACAACTCTGTTTCAAATTTTAACATGTTAGTTAAAACCCAGTATTTTCAGATAAAGGACCTCAGATGTTTTTTCCTATTTATTTCTGCCTTCCTTTGGTAGAACTCTTTCATTTTAAAGAATTCGTACAAAACAGAGGTAATTTAAAAGCTTTTATTATTTCAATTTCTCTTTTAATTTTTTAAAATAAGGAATACTTGGATCTATTTTAAGAGAGTTAGAACATTTCACATTTCAAAGATGTAGGGCAACAGTTGAGCTAAGATCTACTGGGCCTCACTGGGGAACTGAATGAGTTTCTTTCAGATCCTCAAAAGTAGCTGTAAGGAACTTAGCAACTTCCACAGAGATTGAGAAAGCCAGTTTTTCTCCGCAACCACCTGAGTAGATTCAAACTTCAGAAAATATTCTGGGAGTGTCCATCCTGACATAAGGGTGCTAAAGCTAGTCAACAGATCAATTCACTGTACTGGAGACATCTTCTCCTCCCCTCTTTCATTCCCATTCTAAATGGATATAAATTCTGTCTGAATCCTATACTTTGGCAGCCTTTCTAAAAGGCTACCTAACACTAATCCCTAGGGGTTCTGAGTTTTACTTCTTACCAGTTGTTTAAAGTACAGTTTATTCAACTACAAAAATGATCACTGTACCCTTCTTCACCTCCAGAACTAGAATAAACCTACAGAAATAAGTCAAGTTCTTTCCTTAGGCTTTTGCTAAGTCTGGGTAAACCTAAAGAATACTTCAAAATGTCATCACTCATGGGACAGAAGGTGCCAGACTCATCTACTTAGCTTCCTGACATTTTCCCCAAGAAAATTCTTTAGTGGCCTGTCAAAGCTACACCTGAGACCCGGAGGGTGGAAGGGATCAGGATAAAGAAAGGGCAATGGACATGTAGGACCCTAAAGATTTCACAACATATTCCTTCAGTGTTATTCTCAATCATGATATTAACTTTTACGTTATTTGACTTCCTCACATCTGCAGTGGGGAGAGTGATGATGTGATTTACCTCCTCACAGGATGACCATGAAGAAGTACGCATCAACAAAGAATCTGTCTAATGAAAAGCTAGAGAAATGTAAATTACCCCTGTTACACATCTAGCATACTTTTTAAGTATGCTAGCCAGTGGGGGTTGTGTTGGAAATCTATACATTAGTAATGACATCTTTTGTATGGGAAAATGCATCTTTAAGGCCCAAATGGTATAATTTTAAACTGGCTTTTGAGGGATGGGCTTAACATTTGTTGAACACATGCTGTATGCCAGGCAGGGTCCCAGGTATTATATGCATATATCATGACAATAGATCATCTAAATTGGGACTTGTGTCTGCTGTGTGATGACTTTAAGCACCTTTGACCACTTCTAATACACTGATAGTGGTAAATTCAGACAGTATTCCAATTTCTCTGAAGAATATTTCATTTCTATTTTAACAGTGAGTAGTCTGTGACATACTGAAGATTCTGAACAAGCTGACGAAAATTAATGGAGATGAATTTTCAAATATTCCTGAAATTTAATTCAGTACAAATATTCCTGAAATTTTACTTTTTTGAATGAGAGATGATGGTATGTAACCTTAAAAATAAGATTTCAGGATTTTACAGACAGGAGAAGTGAACCAAGTAGCTCTGTTGCTCATCCTTCTGGCCACGTTTTCCCCGGGCCCAGGATTCCACAGCACGGACACAGGCTGCGCTGGCAGCCTATGCTCTCTCTGATTTTCATATTGTGTTACTTAACCAGTGTTCGCCTTAGATTTGGAATAGCAGGCTTTTCATACCAAGACTTTTCATTTTCCTTATGAGATCTTCCAGGATAGCTCAGGTGTCTACCCTTTAACCTTTCTAATATCCTTTAGTTTTGAACAAAAGAGACTAAAGGATTTTGGAAATGTGGTTGAACAGCACACATGGGTCAACACAGAAACCTCTGGGTTTCTGTCACCTTTTTTGGTTGAGTCTTAATTTCTTAGTGAATTATTATACTGTAAGATCCAAATAAAAGGCCCACTTAAGATTCCCAAGTCTCACAGGAGTGGGAAGGTACCAGCATGGTAAGGTCGTTTAGCTAAAATACTACTCATTTTGAAAACTCTGAATCCAATATTTTCTTTTGCAGATCTTCAAGCATTAGAAAGGAAACTTATTCTTTTGCGTGTGGTGCTGGGAATCAAACCCAGGGCCTTGTGCATGCAAGGCAAGAATTCTACCACTGAACCACATCCCCAGCCAGAAAAGCAGCTTTCTTTATTGAGGTGTACAGAAAAAAAGTTGTCCATCTAGCTTCTAACCAAAGGATATTAAATATGACAGCAGTAAAATCAGTATTTTTAAATTCTCTAACTGCATAAAATTTATGGGTAATTTACATATTCCTGAAGAAAAAAACTCTCCCTTGAATCAGTGGTCAGATGTGATGAATGTATGAAATCCATCTCTTCAGAAGAAAGTTTACCTTCTCCCATGAAAATCATTTAACTTTTAAGTACATTATCTTAAAATAAAAACAAACTTACTTCAAGAAATAATCCCAGTCATAAGTTCTATGTTCCATACTCCAAGTTTTGAGATAATATATTCTGTGGAGATACTGGTTCAACTATCTCATGAATATTTCCATTTATCCATATGCAAACAAATACTTGCTTTTTTCGTTTGTTTGTTTTTTGTTTTTCTTCCGGTACCAGGAATCGAACTCATGACCTTGCGCTTGCCAGGCAGGCATTTTGCCACTAAGCTAAATCCCCAGCCCCACAAACAAATACTTTCAATATTATGCAGAAGTAGGTTTTGAGGTAGAAGCCACCTTACTGGCCCCAGCGTCTCTTTAGTAACACTGTCTATAGAGTTTTGCAGGTACTGCCTGTGAAAGTCTAGAGACCAAGAAGGGGACGTGAAGGGTTAGAAATAACTGTCTGAAAAGCATTAGGCAGTAGAGTCTACATAATAAGAAACAGTAGAATATAAAGATACAGGCAAATGAACCACATCTTCCATAAAGGACGGCTTTGAAATTTTATCACAGACTACAGACTGACCTTCAGTTACGCTATCTGGGAGCCACTATTAGATATCAAGAGGAAAAAAGTGTAGAGCAGGAAAAGAGGTTAAAAAAAGAATAGAGAAAATAAATTAGAAAACAAATTAAGACTTAACTTGGAATAAACAATTATTTAAGAAAATAGTTTCTTAGAAAGGTCATTAAATAGACCAGTGTTTTTTTGACTGGATGTCAAGGCTCCCTGAGGTCTCTCAGAGTTCAGCAAGGACAAGTAAGAGAGATCTGGGATTCCTGGGACACATGTTAACTTGGAAAAAAGGTTACAGGACCAAGTAATCATCATAATCATCATCATCATCATCACCACCACCAAGAACTAGGCCTTTGTAAAATAATAAAGGCATAATATGGGACAGATTAATAATTCCCAATTCTGACTTGGGATGTTGTGTCTCCAAATTATCCAAACATATGGTGAAATGATCTAACAAATTTAAATTTAATTCTTCATAATTACAAAAAAATATATAATATACATAATCCTACTTGTTAAAATTATTAGTATTGTTAAGATCTTGACAATCACTGATAAGAAATGTCCATCTCTCAGTAGTATTTCTGCATCTCAGAATCACCAATCTGGAGTAGAATTTAGAAGGAGGTTTAAGACCCAAGCTGCCCTTTAAGGAGAAGAGTTAAGGAGGAATAAGGAAGTTTCAGAGACTCAGTTTGCTTTGTAACCTCTGAACAACGTCAGTGCTTTGGGCCCCTCAGCCTTTATATCCTCTCAGTTTTCATCTGCAAGGAACTACCAGCACCTACAAAAAGGAACTTACTGTGATAACAGCTAAATGGCTAATATGGCTGTATCAGTACTACAGCAGGAGAGAGAAAAGCTGGCACCTGTTTTGATCTAACAAAGCACAGGCCTCTAGCTTTTCTGTGAGAGGAACAAGTTTCCATTTCCCTGAGGACAGGGGTGTGAGTGATGGAAAAAAGTATGTGACAAAGTGGGGCAGGCACACAAAGGAGAGATTAAAACGGTAGCAAGCACCTAGCTCTTCAAGGTTCTGAAACTCGCTGCTATACCTTCACTAGAGAATGGCATCCTAGTAGTGCTCCAAATGCCCACCCCCCACCTCCCACTGACTATTCATTCTATTTAAAAGTTACTCATTCTGAAGGACTTTAAAAATCCCCTCTCTTAGCATGGTGGCAATATAAATAGAAATTTAGAAACACTGGGAAGTGTTGGTCTTTTTAGTCTGAACTGATGCAAGTTTGAGGGAAGGAGCCAACCCACCAGTCCAGATTGGTGATCTCTACAGCTGCAGAAACATTTTTTTTTCAATTCCTGAAAAAGAAGTCAGAAAGAGGTTGTTAACAATACAATTCAAAGAACTCTTAACCCTTATTCACAAAACTGAGACTGTGAAATGGAAGCCCCTGGCCCTGACAAGTGTGTGTGTGTGTGTGTGTGTATGTAGAAAAATAACTCTCCCTACCGTGGGGAGTTGAATCCACTGTCCACAGTGATGCTGCTACTGTCCATACTGTCGAGCCGGGCTGAATGGGTAGCTCTCTGGTTGCTGCTGCTGTCTGTTTCTTTCGGGGCAAGGAGGGTGAGGTTCTTCTCAAATTTCCTCTGCAAGTCTCTTTCCTTCTCCCTCTCGAGGAGCCACTGCATGGTGCCTACATCATCTCTATTTTTCTCCTCCTCTGTGTTTTTATTCGCCCCTTCCTCAGAGTCATCATCATCGGAGACATTGTAATAGTCAAAAGAAGCTTCCTGGTTCCCTCCTGACTCCTGCTGACGCTGGGAGGTGGGCATGGCTTGTGCTGCCGAGGTCCCCAGAGAAGGTTCCAGTTTCTCGCATCGGCCTGACATTGTGTCAGCAGGCGTCTTCGGGTGAGATTTAAGGAGGGACAGGCTCGATTTGTGGTAGCTGTTTACAGACAAGGTGCTGTGAAGAGGTTTGAACAGTGTGTCTTTGCTGAATATCTCTTTCCTCTTATCCAGGCTGCTGGGCTCAGCGCCATGGTGCTGGACCAGGCGTCCATTGGCAATCCCTTCAGCCACTCCGCCCGAAGTGGCAGGGCCCACACCTGGTCCTTTTGGGGATTCTTCCTTGTGTACAACAGGCTCCCTGGAGGAATGGGGGGCCTGCCTATCAGATGGAGACAACTTTTTTACCCCTTCCACCAGGGTCAGTGTGTCATGGTCCTCCTTATTCTTCCCTAGAGGCGATGGTGCCGTGAGCACTGTCTCACTGGAGGTGTTGCACTGGAAGTAGTCATCTGCAGCTGTTTTTGTGGGGCAAGAGTTGAGTTCACCGTAGGACGGCAAACTCTCGGGGGGTTTGCCTGGGTCCAAAAGGCTACAAGCACTGGAAGGTTCCTTGCCACTACTGACTACTTCTGGAATACATACCTCTTTATAGCTTGTGGACGAAATGTGAGCCCTTTGATGGCCAACAGCCTGTGCAGGCCGTAAAGTACTGTCATCAATGTAAGACTGGCTAGGGGTCTGGTCATCTTGGCTACAGCCCTCAGCCAGGTCTTCAGGCGTGCCGAGAGAAGACGCACCCAGGGGTCCTTTGGAGTTATCCATTGATCTGGATCTCTCCTTGGCTTTGTTGGATCTCTCATTCCTGGACCTTCGGTCCTGAGTATGGCTGTGGCTTCGGTGTACTTTTGAGTGGGAGCTTCCCCTGGAAGGTTCTGGAAAAGGCATCTCAGTTCTCCTTTTGGCCAACTCTCCAGACACATCCCATTCTGGTGTCATGGGGAAATGGGACTCGATCACGTTGGCGTTGCTGTGCATGATGAAGTTGTCTCCTTTGTGTTCAATGATGAAGCAGCCCTCCCTGGGTGCCCTGGTCAGAGGGTCACAAAAATCATACTCTCTTTCACCAGGGATCTCCAGATGTGAACCATCTGAAGGGTCTCCTTTAGACACTCTTGTCTTGCTGTGTGACCGAGACTTCCCATGGGACTTCCGGTGAGTCCTACTCTTTTTGCTTCTTCCGCTGTGGTGAGCAGAGGATCCTGCTTTACTCCTATGTGCTTTTTCTTCTTCAAGTTTCTTCATCAGCGCTGTGTGTCTCATGACATTCTCCACAGTCAAGTCAGGGTTAATACGCCGAATGATCTCCATCTCCACTTCCCGAGGGATAGTTGTTGGTGTGTCCTCGTCTCGCAGGGGCCACTCCTCAGGAGGAAACTGGGCAGAAAAATTGGCTAGTTGTTTGGTCTTGTCTTTCTTAAAACTTAGCCGGAATAACTTGAGCCCAAACTTTTTTGACTGCTTTTCACTATCTTTAGGTTTTGAGAGAGTTTCTGTCTTATACGAAAAATTTACAGTACTTTTGCTCTTTTCAGTGGGTGGCACCTGGCATAGTGAAGGAGGGCAGTAAGGGTCTTTGCAGTCCTTGGCAGGTTTCCTCTGCAGAGTCGATGCGTGCATGCTGTGCACGTCTTCTCGGCAGCAGTGGCAAGAGTCGCAGTGGTTTCTGGGCAATGTCCTTTCCCTGACACAGCCTGAGGCAGAGGGCGTTATGGTTCCAGGTTGTGGAGAGGTACACTGAGACCTGTCAGGTATCCTCTCATCCAAATGGTACCATTTACTGTTAGTTCTTATGAGGGAAGGAGTTATGAAATAAGTCTGTGGGGTCACAATGAAATAGCCATCTGGAGTCGGATAGATTTTCCTTTCCCGTACCAGCGTATTCAGTGTGTGCCGTAAGATTTCTTGGCTCGGGGTTGGAACACCTAAAATCAAAAAGAAACACACTCATGAGAACTTAGCGGGAACGTGCTGTTGATTCCTGATGTTTAGAATTCTATTCATATTGCCAAGCTTCAAAGTGAAAGCAGAATCCAAAGGTATTTGTTTAGTGTAAATCCTAGTTTTCTCTTATAACTTCTGTAAATATGATTACCTATAGAATGAGAAAGTATAAAAACTGAAAGTAGGCTGGGGGTAAATTTCTATACTGTATGAAAAAACAGTATGGAAGGGAGAGCTGGAAGTTAGTGGAGTTAGACTGCTACTACTGTTACACGTCTTTACTAACCTTAACTGTGAAACAGACTATTTTTAAGTAAGATCAAAATTAAAAGATTGACATAATATGATATAAATTTACAGAAAAGGATTTTTCAACAAGAGCAACTAGGAAACCAAGGCTAGAAAAAGGTATCTTCGCATGTAAACAATTCTAATGTGTGTAGAGTCTACCATATTGGAACTCCTCTATATGCTTTTTTAATGGTTAATAACTTAATTTTATAAATTACTGCATATAAAAGGGCAATGAGACTTGACCACTGTCTATGATGTAACTTCTAGTTTTGAAACTCACTATGGCACCAGCTACAACCAGGAAAGAACATTCTCTGTCCGGCTGTAAGTCTAGGAGATGGAGGTGGTTTTCCTAGTTTGTAACAAGTGAGTTCCAATAAGCACACTCAGAAAGGAAAAGACACTGTGTCTGTTTAGTCACTATGTCCACAACTCCTATATTTGCTAGAATAGAAACACTCAGAAAAAAATGACAGATATTTCTTTGTGCATTGACTGATATTGTTCTCAAAGGGCTTTGTGTGCATTTTTATGTCTTCTCTACCTTAAGAGACAGAACTAAGGGTATATTCTTAAGAGAGTATAAATTTTCCAGGCTACAGCCCATTTACTTTATTTACTGGGCATTCTGCATTTCTTTATAGTTTATAAAATTGATCTGAGTAACAAAATTTGCAAATAGGTCAGGTCAAATCACAAATACTCCCAATATTCAGCTGTGTCTGAGCCATGAAAAAAGTCATTTCACATGGATCAACCCAATCCAACTAGGGCAGTTTGATGTGGAGACTGAGGCCTGAGTTATGAAGTCTAACTTCTACATCAAAAGCCCTGTTCTCACTGATGGCCAGTGTTCCTGGGTGAACTACTCAGCCCCTCTGTACTACCACTCCCATTATAATTTGGTTTGGGATGGCCCCAAATGTATTAAAGGACTGGTTTCCATCCTGACACTTTTGGGAGGGGATGAAAACTGTTCAAAGTAGAGGTTTCTAGGGGCATCAGGAGTGTACCCTTGAAGGAGCCTACAGGATCCCAGGCTTCTCCTCTCTCTCTTGCTTTCTGGCCATAAGGTGAGTGTTTTTGTTCCACTATGTGCTCCCACCATGGTGTGCTATCTTGCCACAGGCCTAAAAGTAATGATGCCAATTGAACAGGGGCTGAAACCCCTAAACCTGGGAGCCAAATTAAATTCTTTCTCTTTCTAAGTTATCTCAGATATCTGCTACAGTAATGAGAAGCTGACTAACACTTCTCTCCCAAATTCATATGCTGAAATCCAGACCCCTCAGTATCCCCTTCTGAGATCACTTGATTGAGAGATCAGATTTTTATAGTTATAGCCAAGTAAAATGAGATTATTAGGTAGGTCCTAATCCAATACAACTATGTCAATTTACGTAGAGACCTTTACAGAGAGAAGAGATACCACCAAGGAGAGATGCCTAGAGTAGATTCTTTCTGTACAGACCTCAGAAGGAATCAAACAACCTTTCTGACATTTTGACTTGGGACTTCTGGTCTTCAGAAATGTAAGATGATCAATTTCTGGTAAGTCGCCTGTACTTCAGAAATAGTAGCCCTTGCAAAGTAATGCAGCTGGCAACTTAATTTCTCTAAACCTCTGCTTGCTGACATGGAAATGTGGGTAACAATGGTACCTATCCTCATAGGGTCATTAAGAGTTTAAATGAGTTCAGTGCACGTGAACAGTGCTTGACACAAAGTGAGTGGTCATTAAACACTTAGTAGTAGTGTCGACTTTCGCTGATGTAATGATTGATACATTGTGTGCCACTCTGCCTTGCAGCCAGCTGATTACGGACTGAAAACTCCACAAACCGTGGGCTAAATAAACCTTTTCTTCCTTAATTTTGGATGGTAGCTATTTTGTCTCAGCAACGAGAGAAAAGTAAGCAACACAGCTGAGGACCCCTGCAAATCCAGATTACCTTCAAGGAATGTTGAGTAGCAATCCAGAACAGCTGGGTGAGCTGAAAAGTTTAGGCTCCCCCAGTTGTTCGAAAGCTACAAAAGTACCACACAAAGGCGTTGGAAATGGCCTGAATTCTTAAGCACAGAAGCTCCCTGAGAATGATGTGAAATATGCACCCATTTGTATTACCAACTTTACAAAGCACATTAGTGAGCAAGGCAGAAAAAATAACACTGCTCAAGGTTAATGTATTCCTTGAGGTAATTATTTAACTTCTGAGTTGCCCAGTTTTTTTAAAATCTAATGCTTATTGTTGATAAATGTACAATCTTGTGCAAATAATTTTAAGGCTAGTGTAGTAATTTTTTCTAACTTTGAGAAGCTTTCTGTACAATATAGAAATGCACAAGTATTGCAAGTTAATAGTGATATAACCCAAGCCCTACATATGCCATTCTTAGGCACCAACACAGAGCAAAAAATGGTTACACATAAGATAAGCAACTTAAAAAGAGCTCTGACATGCCACTAACAATCAGGGCCTTCTGGGGAATAACAGAAGACATATTCACATAGATAAGGACTCCAGAGAGGAGGACACACTTCCCACATTGTCGTCTCATGAATCATGCAGGTGTTAGCACAGTAATTAAGATTAACAAGCCCAGATGAAAAACTGACTACATCTCAAAGATTCATTTATAAGAATTCAAGATCACATAATGTGCCATGGTTGTTCATAAATAAAAGCTGAGGTTTAATTCACACGAATAGCCATGACATTAAAACAAACATTAAAGTATATTATATAATTTGCTGACTGTGGGCTTTCCATGAATGATCTTTAAAAAACTCATTAAACTACAAAGAATTATGACCATGGTGCAGTTATCTTTACCGACTACTAAGAACCAGTTCCTTCGCTTATTCCCAAATGAAGGGATAGAACTTCCATACAGAATCTGCATCTGTGCCTTTTACAGAGTCTTGGATTTTCAGGAGTACCACCCAAATAGTGCTTATTTTGAAGGGAAGAACCCATAAACATTCTTTTCTCCCCATCTGAACCACTTCCCAAATCTTTATCTTCAGTTTTTAAAGACCTAACTGGAA
This sequence comes from Chinchilla lanigera, assembly GCF_000276665.1. Taxonomy (NCBI): domain Eukaryota; kingdom Metazoa; phylum Chordata; class Mammalia; order Rodentia; family Chinchillidae; genus Chinchilla; species Chinchilla lanigera. The sequence goes on from NW_004955403.1 coordinate 24,888,976, forward strand.
ATTGCTGATATTTATGGTTATTATTTTATTATTAAGCCCTGGAATAGTGACTGATGCTTTCAATTGTAGACAAAATCCAGAGTTCTACCAGAAAACTGTAGGGCTGACCTGAAGAAGTAACAGATATTTGCATATTCCATCATTTTCAGATCACATCCGGGGTTATCCTGAGTTCAATTTTTGAATTCAGGTTTAAAGAACAGAGTTAAGCTTTATATTCTAACAGGGCTGAAGTCTGACCTCACTCCTTTTCCATACCTCTCCATTTCCCAAAGTAAAAATAGATATTTAAAGACACTGCACAGCAATGTGATGGTATGTAGACCGACACAGTGCTTTCATTGCTCAAGTCTGATCAACTGTGAGAACAAAGAGCACATGCACATGTTTCATACATTGAACATTTTTGATTGAAAATGGCTTGTTTTGTTTTTGGGTGACATGGTCACTACATTGCAGATACTGGCCTGGAATACCTGGACTCAAGTAATCCTCCTGCCTCAACCTTCTGAGTGGCTGGAAGTACGGAAGTGTCCAACTGCACCCAGCTGTAAACACATTTAGTGGGCTTCTTTTTTTTTTTTTTTTTTTTTTGTACCAGAAATCAAACTCAGGACCTTGCGCCTCGCAAGCAGGTGCTTATGCCACTGAGCTATATCCCTGGCCCCAGTGGGCTTCTTTAGATTATTCTTTGTGTTTGGGAAGAACACTGGACAAGGAAAAACACAGCAGGAGGAAATGGAAACAGAACATGGTATAGTCGTATTAACAATCCCCAGTAAATTCTAAAGTCAGCTTCCGGGCTGGGGATTTAGCTCAGCGGCACAGAGCCTGCCTGGCAAGTGCAAGGTCGTGAGTTCAATTCCTGGTACCAGAAACAAAACAAAACAAAACAAAAAACTCAAAGAAACAAAAATAAAGTCAGCTTCAACTCTACACCCAGACTTAGGGCTCTAATTCTATTTCCCTAAGATCAGCTTTCCTCCGAGGACAATCTAGTTCCAACAGTATAACAAGTATTAGCCTGATGGAAATGTTCCTTCCTGGATGAGTGAATGAATGAATAGTTCTTTAGAAACATGAGAGGCAAATATTTATTCTTTTTAAACTTTTTAAAAAATATTCTTGACACTGTACTAGAAACTGATATATAAAACTCACTGAGTTAGTCTGAAAAGAATTCTACCTATATAAGATGATAATAAGGTTTATTTTAGTGTATGAAACATTTTTACTAGAAAACTTTTCACTAAAAACTCACTAAAATACGGATGCTCAGAACCAAACAGGAGCTAAATTCTACACTGTTTTCTATTTATAGAGTACACATAAAATGAAAATTTAAATATTTTAATATTTGGAGTCCAAAACTTTATTTTCTAAAAGATTTTAAAATGTAAATACACTTACCTTTAAAAACATACAAATATGAGTATTATCACTATCACTGAAAACATTTTTCAAATAGAATTGAAAGCACTAAGTTTTCAAGAGTGTTTTTGTTCTGATATAGCTTAGTGATGAAAGGTGAAAATAATCAAAGGAAGAGAAGAAAAAAAAAGGAAGGAAAGAGATAAGCAGGAAGGCATCCCAGTACTAGTAAATTAGGAAAAAAAGGAAGGCAGACCGAAAACAAATCTCACTTTGTACAAAATATTAATTTAACATCTGGAGCTATTGCTGAACAAAATTTTACATAATTACCACCATGCCTCAGTCTAGGGGTCAGAAAACTTTTCTGTGAAGGTAGTAAATAGTCTAGTCTTTGTGAGGCATAACGTATCTGTTGCAAATACCCAACTCAGCCAGTGTAGCATAAAGAGCCAAAGAAAATGCAGGCAGGCATGGATGTGTTCCAAGACAACTTTGTCTATAAAAACAAGTGGTGGGACACTGTAGGCCACAGCTGATAAACCCCTGCCCCAGACTCAAGTTTGTGCAGTCTCCTTGCAAACTTCTGGAGTTGATCCATAGTCATCAGTGTCACACACATGAAAAAGCTGGAGTTAGGTCCTCTCAGTTCCTCTAAGATCAAGGCCTTGGGATTAAAGTTCACTTGCACAAAAGCTAGCAAGCCAGTTATGCTGTTAAGTATAAATAACATATGGACTTCTCAACAAACGATTCCAACTTAGTAATATTGTTATCAGCTGCTTCACAGGGACAAGCATCTTACTGTCACATATTGTCCCTGCATTCTCTCCATTCTTTATTTTATAGCTCCGTAGTGGGTGGTAGACATGTCACCCAAAAACAAAACAATTCTGAGAGAACCGTATGATCTTTCATGAAACTGTATAAAAATAAAAGGATTTTAAAGCTTCTGAGTTTGATATCCAAAGTATAAGGCAGGAAGAAGGGCTTCCCTTCACCAGAGACAGCTGGGCCAGTATCTTCTTTTCATATTTAAAAAAAAAAAGCAGAAATGTATTTTATTTATCAAATAATATTTTCTTACAACTCATCAAGCCATGCCACAAACACGCAGGATGTTTATTTTTAACATTATTTTTCTGTAGTTTAATCCCTTTGGACTAAAATCCTCAGTTGCTTCTGACTAGTCCCATTTTCATGTACTTGAGGAAGGTTAGCTTGCAAATGTTGAAGGAAATTCTGGTGATTTTTGCCCAGTTCTCTCTTTGGCTCAGCGCCAATTAAAAAAGTATTGCACCTCAAACAGTGAAATTACATTCGATGTAACACAGGTGCTTTGACTTTGAAGAACAAAAGAAAAGTTTCTGGTCAGTTTTCATGAAGAATGCCAGGCATGGTGGCACTCATCTGTAATTCCAGCACTCTGAAAGGATGAGTGTGGAGGATTGCAAGTTTGAGCCAAGTCCAGGCAACTTAGCAAGACTTTGTTCTAAAACAAGAAACAAAGGTAGGGTGGGGGGTTTTGGGGATGTAGCTTAGTATCAAAGCCCTGGGTTTAATCCCCAGTGCAGGTGAGAAAATCCAAAACTTCAGGAAGAGCAGTCTATTTAAAAGTTCTAGAGCCGCAGAGCATACCTGCATTTGGAAAAGACCCTGTTCTTTTCTCATTACCTGGGAAACATGTTGTCAGGTGTTCCATCAGTGCTTCCTGGGTGACGGGTTTTCTTGCCGAGTTCATTGCTGAGATGGCCAAGCAAAGGATTTCCCCGAGAGGAATAAACTGAGACTGACTGATGGGAGACATACTGATTGGTGATACATCACCTGCAGAAAGACAAAGTGAGCACTTCATTAAAACTTCCAGTCATTTGTCACAGACACATCTTCGCGCACGTGCACACACACACACACACACACACACACACATACACACACACACACCCTCCAGACAGTCCCCATCCCTTGGATTATGAATGCAATTAATTCTAAATACTGAAATTGGTGAAAAGACTTCCACACACAGTGGATGCCTCTACTGCCTTGACAAATAAAAGCTTCCTTTTGAAACCTGAGGTCTCACTGAAAGAGCACACTGAAAGTCCTGCAACAATGAAACTTTGAAAAGTGATTTCTGTTTTATTAACTCAGAGCTGATTTATTTAATAACTGCCATTCACATCTCAACAAATACATCTGTGGTAACTTGATGATTCATTCATTCAAATGTGGAGCGTGTTATGCGTCAGGCATTTGCCAGGAGACTGGAAACTGCGGACAGCAAGTGAGTCAGTCAGCTCCCCTCCTGCAAACATTTCTGCCCTCCAAGAGTTTCCATTTAAGTGAAGGAAACAGACAAGTTGATCAAAAGTCACTGTGCAGTGGGGCAAATGCACAAGCGGAAACTGAACAGTAAGTCTGAGATAGAGTGTTGGGGGCTGTCCCATCGCCTAGGGATGCAGTGGGGCTCAAAAGCTGAATGCTGTAAGGTTTTCCAAGGCCACACAGTCTGAATCCTGTATTAAGAACTAGGAGGGCCTGGTGGCTGGCAGGTGGGGGAGACATCAGGAGCAGGATCCACAAGGAAGTGTTTTCCAGGGAGTAGCAGAGAAGGGACACAGGTATGTAGGGACAACCATGAGGACACAGCTGAATGCCCTAGACCCTCATCCTATGAGGAACTGTAAACATGGGAGGAATTTAAGGAATGCGAAAGGCAGATGTGAGTATCAGGAAGATGACTGGTGGCCACATGGGTGAGGGACCAGAAGAGGGCAGATTACAGTGCACTAGAAGACTGACTACCTGTACACATGCCCACCAAACGGGACAATGGAGGAAGAAGAGGTTGAAGACCAACATCAAAAGGGTGACAGATGTGAGTCCTGAGGAAGTGTTCACCTGCAAGGCAAATACTGTGTCTGCTTCTGAAATCTTTACCCCATTGTGTGGGAATTGTCAAGGTATCTCTCAAGGTTCCCTAGGATTTTCAGGAGATTTTTGCTGTTGAGGTGATCCCAGGAGAGGGAGAGGTGGGGAGAGCAGGACAGCCTGCTCCCGACACCTGAGGGCCACCGGCTTTCTACCTTGGGGCTATTCTTACATTTCACTTGAGAAGATGTCCTACAGAAAGAAGACGAAAACTACCAACAGAGTATCTTTGAGCTCCGAATCTGCTTCCCACATGAACTTACATGATCTCTCTCTTCCTTGTTGCTTAAGCAAGATTTCTCCTGTAATAAACTATGATGACTCACGTCACACAGCTAGGTCAGCTTGTGGCATTAAGCAGCATTCTCCCCAGAAGACACACGTGGGTGCTCTGGAATGGACCAGCATCCACACTGTTGGGGCACTCAAAGTTATGCCCAGCCACAACCCCTAGCTTGCAGTGAGTACAGAGGTCCTTTGTGAAACAACTTGAATCTGGCTTTGAGGGGCTAAAAAGGGTAATGATTTGATGGATACAGTCAGGCAATAGGAGATTGCCTCATGGGGGATATTCCAGCAGGGGCATCACAGGAAGCAAAAGGACTCCAGTGTCCAAGTTAGAGGCCTGAACACCACTCTCCAAGCCCAGTGGAGTTCAGAGCTCCTTTCCTGCTGCACCACAAGGCTCCAATAGCCCTCCTGGGGCTCCAGTCTCTGCGATGGATGTGAAAGGAGTAAGGCATTGCCGCAGGAGCCAGAAGGAAGGCAAAGTACCCAAATTCAGAAAAGAAGGAGATCCAAGGATTTTAAAAGTCAACCGAAACTAGGAACTGATCTAACTTCGAATCCACAAATTTGGGGGATCTGTGAGATACAAATATCATAAAGAGAAGCCATCTGGGCCAGGGCCGGTGATGCAGGCCTGTACGTCCAGCACTCTGGGAGGCTAAGGCAGGCAGGAGGTGGCCTAGGCAACTTAGTGACTTAGCAAGACCCTGTCTAGGGTAGGGGGGATGGAGGTCTGCACAGAGAAACAGAGGGTGGGGGGAGAGAAGAGAGACAGAGAGAGAGAGAATGAGAGAGAGAGACATTCTCTGAAAAATCCCTACAGTAGCTGGTGGGTCAGCAGTAGGTGGAATCTAACTCATGGAATTTAAGGCTATTACTGGGAATGTGAGTTTTACTTACTGGCTGTGGAAACTCAATTCACATTGAGAACTTAATTAAAAATGACAGACTGTGGACTGGGACCATCTGAGGGAGCAAGTTTGCCACAGCCTCAAACAGTGTGCTTAAACCTTTTTAAAGAATTGGTGTATTCCATTCAAGCCAAATCTTATTGTCAAAGTCAATGTGTAGCAAACAAACCAGTGCTGGTATTCAACGGCAGCAGAGGTGGGGACCAGGAGCCACATCTGTTCAACCCTATCATCGCATGGGAAGCCCTGCAGCTCCGCCGTGGCCCCTTAGTAACTTTTAACCCTTCTGCAGCTCCTTGTTCCTCCCTCACCTCTACAGTAGAGGACAAGGGGCCCCAAGGCCAGCCTTCTTGCTAAGACCCTAGGGTAGCATTGGCCACGGTGATGCAAAGGCACCAGGGATGATTTTAAAAGTCAGATGAAAGGAAGGATGGGGGCCAGCTTGTTAAGGAGGAATTCAAAGCAGATTCCAGGACCCTTTGACTTACGTATCATTTGGAAGGCTACCACCTTCTGAAATTTATGCACCATGGCTAAGAACTTTGCAGATAACTAAAAATATAAAAGTATGAAACTATGATTTTAAAACTACAGGTCAGACGATTTCCTGATTTTGTATAGGTTATAAGAGGGAATCTTCGCTCTAAAAAAGTAATGACCATGAGCAAAACAAACCGCCTTGTGTCTTGCTTTATGTTTTTAGATGAAATGATTGGCTTAGTTCTGCTGCCAGCTGCTTAGTTAATTTCTTTTCATTCACTGCAGCCAACTGTAAGAGGGGACATGCTTTAAGTGTGTCTGAATTGCATGTGCCTGGAAAAAAACTCAGTTTCACCGTAATAATGAATATCAGCAGTAACTTTTACCTCAAGATACAGAGCAAAAATGGGATCTGGATGCTCTAAGTCACTACCTCCATGTCATCCTGTTTTTATACTTCACTGAGAGAAATGATTTTCACTCCCACCTCCACCAGCAGTTCTGTCTACTCTACACCCAAATGCTTCCTGAATCTGTTCCTTCAACTCTGGCTCCAGTGCTGCTGTTGCACTCCTGTCTCCCCACCCAACTCCACCACAAGCTTCCATATCTCTCACCATTATAATGACTTGAGGATGCTCAGTCTTCCTCCCTGCTCCTGAGATTGCATTCGCCACAGAGCAGTCAGGATCCTCTCAGGAAAAACAGAAAACACTTCCCTGCATAAAACTCTACAGTGGCCGCCTACTGCACTCAGGGGGAAGTCTTAGTCTGCACCAGAGCTGTCCACCTGCCTCTGAGGCTGCCCCTACCCCCCAGCTCCTTCCCTATCCACCCTCACAACCTCCTCTGACTTGTGAACATGCCAAACTTCTTCTGAACTCAGGCGTGACCTTTGTATTTTTTGTGTCCTTGGCCTGGGATGCTCCTTGATTGGAGTTTTAGAACTGGCTGCTTCTCATACTTTAGTTCTCAAGCAAAAAGTCATGCCCCCAGGGAGCCTTACCCTGATCTCAAAGTCTAATGCTGTTCCAACACAACTTGAGTTCACTGTCTTCACTCTCTGAACGTGTGTGTATGTGTTTGTGTTTCCTGGTTTACCATCTATTTCACCCACTAGAACATAAACTCCATGACAGCAGCAGGCATGAACTCCACAACCCCAGTACCTAAAATAATGCAGAGCTTTCAGAATATACCCAGTACATGCCACGCTTGTTGAATGAATGAATGAATGAATGATGAATGAATGAATACCCATTTATAACTTTTTAATACAATGAATTTCTCCAGGTATTTTAAAGTTTTGTGATTTTACATTTTGGGCTAAAACTGTAAAGCAAACAGAGACCAAATATACTTAATGATCCATCTAAAGACATCCTCTGATTAATTTTATCAATAATAGTCCCCTGAAAACACAGTAATTACCACAGAAAAATAATTATATATTAATTGAGGTTTAGAACATGTTTTTAAGAACTGTATTAATGGAATCATAGATATCTCTCAACAAAACATAACACAATTCAGGTTTACCAAGGTTTCCGTAGATCTTATTTCAACCTGCTTAATGAGCAACTAGTTATTCCTAAAATATGCTACTAGAAAATTCTTCCATCAGCTAAACCACATTTACATTTTCAAATAAGAAAATATTATTGATCACCATAATCTATAGAACCTACATAAACTATCATATTTTCTATAAATTATGAATTATCACTTACTTGTCTGGAGTATTCTATTGTTAAAATGAGTCCTGAACATATTCATGACAACTCGACTATAAGTTCACAGGTAGATATGGACTAATGAATTCTTTCTAAACTGCAACCATTCTGTCCTACCGTATCAAGAAAAAGGAAATAGGTTTCATTTTAACTTTATTTTCTTACCATTTAAGCAATCCTCAAAAGACATTTGTCAAATCTAGGATCATTCAGAAAGTAGCAAGAACAGCGCCTTGGACAGAGTTAAGCATTTAATAAATTTCTTTTAAATGAACTTAAAATGTGAAAAGACAAAAAATTGCAATGGTAGGTAAACTTCCATTTTAAGGACATTTAACATTTAAAGCAGGTCAGTGAAAATTTGGACACTGCTTTCGTGCAAAGTACTTTGTCAGGTAATCACAATGAGGAGAAAAATAAAATAGTGGGAAAATGGGTTCCCTAGACAAGAGCAGGAGAGAGCAGCAACCTCACAGACCAGAAAGCAGCATATAGAGCCCGCAGGAGCCAGATGTGTGCTGGACTCAGCTGGGGAAGGCTAGTGGTAAGGAGGAGAAAAAACCGAAGGCCAGATCTCGGTAGACAGAAGACTTAGATCTCATTCTCAATGACTGCGGGGCACATGGTATGTTTAGGAAATCATCCTTGTGTAACTGTGGCAAATGAACTGATGGCCACTAGCATCACTCACAAAACTACTGCTGGGGGGCAGGGAGATCTATAACAGGTAGGGACTCTGCAGGTGCCAGCTTGCTCAGTCCCATTGTCTACCTTGTCACTCCCACTTCAGCAAATATCATGATCCAGATCATAGACTTTTACTATTTAAATCCCTCTCTCATCCCTTCTGACTTTTAGCCAGTGAGTAGTTGGAATTATTTTCAAAACACTTCTCACTCACATAATTTATTCTTTTAAGAAATGTCTGAATATCTTTTATATATTAAATACTGTTAGGCACTCAAGGTCCAAAACTGTTCTATCTTGGTTCTATTTGTAGGCCATAAAAAAATAGTATTGTAATAAAGTCCTGTCTCTGTGCATGTCATTTTATCCTTTTCAGTCATTAATTCAGGTTTTTTGTACTCCCAAACTTCATATATGAGGGAAGACAACACAACTCTTAAATTGTGACATTCATGACAACTTATATTCATCCCCTATGACATGATACCCGTATCTTTCCAAAAAAGATTTACTATAAAGTAAGTATAAACTACCTAATGTTGTCTTAAAGTACCCCTCTTCATAAACTGTATAAGAAAAGGAAAGCCAGAATTTTTCCAAATGAACTGCATCCTAATAAATGACAACCTTAAAAGCAAGCCAAACAGAATAAATATTGTATTTTAGCTTTCTTAAAATCTGAGTTTTCGCCTCTAAACCTGCATTAAGTAATCAATTATCCTATTTTCCTGTTCATTTTTAAGTACTTTTTTTCCTACTGTGAATGTTAATTTAATCTACACCTTGGGTTGAAGAATTATCTCTGACCCCAATGAAATTCATATACCAAAACAACTGCAACAGTACTGATTATAATGGAAAATTCCCAACATAAAAAAGTATTCAGGAGATAAGAACCCCATCTCTTAAAACAAAATACATTCACCCATCTGTCTGTTTCTCACCTATAAAATGAGGCTTTGGATGATATCATTTCAGATTCCTTCAAGCTCCAAAATTCTATGCTCCTTTATCAATACAGCAGAATTCTGGTAGAAAATCATAACAATACTCATATGTTGGGAAAACTATTTTAGTGCTCATCTGATCTGAAAAAGTAGGTTTTAATTTTTAAGGAAATGGCTAAATATGTTGGTTATTATTTTTTCTCCTCATAATAAAGGCTTCATAATTTGTTCTTTCTAATTCAAAGTCTTACTCAGCTTTGTTCTGCCAAAATTCACACTGAAGTTAAAATTATGGATGCCAATAAAACTACCCATGTTGCAGATAGATACTATGACTCCCCATAAAAATAGTCACACGTGTCTATAAAATGTGCAGAGGCCACAAAGACAACATAACTTTATTCCTTTCAACAATCTATTCATAGAACTGTGAACTTGCCAAGTCTTATCCTAAAGGCCCCTGGGCTTGGGGAAATCATCCACTCTCTGACATTACAGTTAAGCGAACAACTTCTCTCATGCACAGCACCAGACAAATCTTATGTTTTACAGTTTAATTCAATATGTTCCCCTTAATTTTATGTATAAATGCTGTTTGGTTCTCTTAACATAAAGTCTACTACAATATTTTTTAAAAAGCTTCTCTGAAAAGAAAACATATATTCCTTTCCTATGCACTCGCTTGAAGACCACAGCACCTCTACAGAGGGGGCAGAGCATATGGCTCCCATTAGCTCACGGGCTGCTATGCTTCCTTTGAAACCAGATTACTATACTTCACTTTCAAATGTTTGTATTTGAAATCTGAAAGAAAACTTGACATTGAAAATGGCACTGTTACGGTTTACTGTAGGTTTGTTTTAAATGCCACTGGTTTCAAAACTTTAAAGCTGAGCACTTATTGCAAAAATTAATGGAAGAAAATGACATACAAAAGGAATTTTAGAATATTTAGAAACGCTGTAACTGCTTTTATAAGGTTTCTTAATGCTTTACTTCAATACTTGATGGGTTTCTTAAACAAGTTCCAATTTCTAAGGTATTGTTTGAATAAATTATTTTAATTCCAAAGACAACATAAATAGGAGGCTCCTTGAGTAATACTGAAATTAATGGTATCCATCAGCCATGAGTTACTTAGAAATTTATAAAGAGGGTTAAGAATAATCCTGAGACTTATGGCACACACCAAAATGTGTTGACAGCCCCTGTTAGAAATCTTTCTGTTTATTAGTCTGGTCTAACGTAGAGGTTCAACCAAGTGAAAAACCAAATCAATCAACACTTTACTTTAAAGAAGAAACCTATCATCTTGCTGTGTACAGGCTCTCATTAGGCACAGTAGCTATTGCTGCGCTCCTGAGGCCTGGGTACTGATGAAACACTGTCATGGGATAAGAAGAGGTAAACAGATCAGTAAAGGTAAAGAAGAGAAATCTGCAGAGAGTGATGATTGCTGGCAAGAACTTCCTGGCTAGGGAGCTCCCCTTACCATCCTCAGAGATGACCGCTGATGACATCTCTTACAGCATCTAATGCTTTTGGACCACTGAGCTGTTTCCAATAGATTTGCAACTGAAAAGCTAGGGTGGAAATATGAGCCATAGAACAATTACATGCTTCAGTGCCTCAAGCCTTTGCTAAAGCTCCATATTATAAACCAACAACTACTCTAAGGGTGGTCTGTGTGAGGCACTATGGAACAAAACCTCGCAGAGTGCTAGTTACATACAGCCACTCAGAGGTCTGTTGACTGAAAAGGTCCTATACTTAAAGACAAGATGAGGCAAGGCCCAGCTATCTGCCAAGATGTTTTCGACCCCAGCTGTTATGTTGTTCTCTAGACCCTCATCCAGAATTAGTTAAAGCCATTTACACCTAGGATAAAAATCATAATAAAATACTAGTCCTAGATGACACCCACTATTAAGAGCTCTCAGATGTCACAGAATTCTCTAAGGCTCCTGGATAACAAAAGTTCTATGATATGGGGTCTCCCTTGTCCTTACAGTAAATGCCTCAAGCAGTTTCTATGGTAAGTCATCATGTACTTCTCTTTCAACTTTATAATATAGTAGAACCTGGCCTCACACTAGGGATGCCTCAGTTTCCCTAGTTTGATTAAAGCTGTTTAACATCTTCAGATCATTCTCTTCCCTGCTTTGTAAGTTAGAATCCCCACAGCTGTTTCTCAACCTTTGTATTTTTTGCTTTATCAGTTTAGGTACCATGACTTTACTATGACTGATTTCTGCAAAACACAACTGTAATTGAACAACAAAGCCTACTTAAATACAATTCACAAATTTTTACAAATTATAACAAAATTTTACTGAATGACTGCTACAGATTCCCTGGCAAGTGAATACCCTACCACACATCCAGCTGCCACAGAGGTTGTTATCAAAGAACGATCTAAGAATGTTGAGGATGAAAGACAGACACATGCATCAAGATAGATACACAGAAACAACTTCCAACTCACGGCATCATTAAGTACCTTTTTCTCCTAAATCGGGTATTACAAAAAAGTGGTAAAGACCATGGACTCTCCTGAAACATTAGGCGCAATGCTCAACTCTGCTCCTCATTAGTTACATGATTTGGGGTACATGAGTAAAGTTTTTTAATATCAATTTCCTTTTCCGCAATGTGTACACACTGATAGAGACACTGAGGGGACTTAGATGATGGATGTTGAAGGCATATACTGTCTCTGACACCCAATAAATATTTAATAAATGGTTGTTAGTATTACAAGTATCTTCCCCAAGTCTAATTCAGCCAATTTACTCTTTTATAGTGTTTGAATTTACACCAACAGGAAACTCATTTAGCTCTAAAAAGAAACCTTTTTAAAAAACTAGAGCTCATCCTTGTCTTAACAATAACAGTCCTTTAGAAGCAGTGCAAGCTTTCTTGGCTACAACTATATCTCAAGGTAAGAACAATCAGTTTCTAGGGAAATGTGTGTAACTCCTGTGGTTTACACTAGCATTAAACTAATCTGTGAAAATTCTTTTTTAAATTTCATGTAATTTTTCAAATGGACACATATTATTTGTACATATTTGGGGGTACAATATGATAATTTGATTTACAAGGTATAATGATCAAATCAGGGTAAACAGCATTTCCACCTCCTGAAATTTTACCATTTCTATGTGCTGGGAAACTTTAGACTCATCTAGTTAGTTTGAAATACATCATACATTGTTTCAGATTATAGTACCCTGTGCTGCTAGAGAACATCAGAACATTCCTCCTATCTAACTCTATTTTGGGACCCATTATCTAATCTCTCTCCATCCCTCTTCCCTGTCCCCCTTCCCAGTCTCAAGTACCCGCTATTCTACTTCTTCTACAGTCACTTTTTGAGCTTCTACAAATGAATGAGAACACGTGGTATGTGTCTTCCTCTGTCTGGCTTATTTCACTCAATGTGATGTTCTGCAGTTCCATAAAAATTAACAAAAGAAATTGTTCTAACTCTCTACAACAAATGAATGCTTTTCAAATGGCCCCCCTTCTTAATCAACAATTTACTGAGTCGTTAGCATAAATAGGGAATTGCTAGATGATGTAAATTATAGAGAAAAATCTTAATCTTTGCCTTCAGTGAGCTTACAATTTAGGTAGCAAAACAAGATAAAAATGTGTAAAAAATGTAAGCACTTATGAAATACAAAACATCCTTTAAAGAGCTGTAACAAGAAGATATACAACTGATTAGCAAACTGATTCTACAATGGGAGCTTCAAAGACTAAGAAATGACCTCCTGTTGGGGGGGGGGCGGGTAGCCTGTCTCACTGGGAGAGCTTTATATGGGAAGGAAATTTTGAAGAGAGTCTTTAAGGACGAGTCAAATTAGAGAGGTGCATTATACAGCTTTACTCTCAACATGCTATTTGTATTTGTCCTGACCAAATACCCTTTGAAACTGACCCAGCATCCTCAACTTTACTTTAAAAATGCAGAGTGCTATACACAGAGACAACCTTGATAATTAAGAAAGGAAAGGGTGGGCTATGAAGATGGCTGTGACCACAAAGAGAAAAGATGTTTGAGCGGCCTATCGAATATAGAGTTTGCATTATTTTAAAATGCACTAATTACGCCTGAAATGACATCAAGAATTCAATATTCTCAAAAGATCTTTAATAAACAACACTGCTAAAACTATGTATCTGATGAAGTGGGAAGACCAGGTTTTCTGATGTACCACATTTCATAATGGAAATATGGCATATAATGTTCTTTGGAGGACCAACGTTTACCATTTTGCAATTATTGTCTTTAAAAAGCTTGCGTGTGAAAAGCCCATGGATGCTGTAAGCAAATGGCTCTGTCATCATTGGAATCCTGTAACAGACTGTAGTGAAATATGCTTACTTCCTAGCAGTTCATAGCAGCCTCAATATGATGTTGGTCTTGGAAGCAGTCCCGGAGCATATAAATCAGGCTTTCTGGGGTGTCAGTGTATTATTGCATGTAGAACCACAGGCCAAGCAGTATGCAAAATTTCAGAGACTGTACTTTAATTGACAAGATAAAAATTTCAAATAATATTTACTGAAATTCTCCCTTAGGGGAATAAAGGAGATATACAGGGGATGAAAACGTGAGGCAGTTTAATTATTTCCCATCCACAAATCCTACAGCTGTTGACTTTTCAGCTCTGATGAGACGATGACTCATGCTGGTGATGTCGCATGAGGTGGGTAGTCTCCATGAAATACTCAGACCACCCAAGACTGAGGCCACAGGAAGACTCTAACAGCAAGACCACTTTTCAGAGTACAGCTCGCTCTCATCACAGATGTTGTAGGTATTCGACCATATTTCTTTGCACACAACCATTCTTGAAAGAAAAGCAGGGGAAACCTACCTGACCCGTTCTGGACTGGCTCCATCCCCCAGGTACCTTTGACACTAACGCCTGGTGCATGCTAGGGGGTGGCATCCAAGCACAAGAAGGAGCCAGTAACAGAAACGGACGTCCTAGAATCTGTAATAAGAAGAAAGAGTAAACTTTCGAGTCACAGTATCCTAAATGAGCATTTCAGATTGGCTATGGAGGACCCAGGGAACACAAGAGGAATAAGATACTTTACCTTGGAAGATCTACTTTTTAAAAAATGAGCTCCAGAACTCTCAGCTCTTCTTACAGTTCAGGGCTTGAGATACTGGCACAAATTCAGTACAAAAGCTAGCAAAAATCACCTTAAAAAGGCTTTGTGAATGTATTTTGCTGGTAATGTTTTTTAGGAAGGAAAAACAGGAATCGTCTTTACCATTCCTTTATCCTATTTGCGTGGAACAGCTGGAATCCTGTTCCTTGCCTATCTCATCTATCACAGCCACTCACATTGAGCCAACATCCCACTGCAGTGCCTCAGGAATCTGCAGTGTCACTCCTCTTCTGCTTATTCTCTGCAAAGTGAAGTCATAGGGATGGATCAGCCAACCTGACTTCTCACTACCCTGCCCAGAATCCTTTGTGAGCTGATATGAGTCATCCCTCCAAGAAAAGCTACAGCGTGTGTGTGTCTGTGCAGGCTCCTTTGTCCGTGCAGTGTGGAGACGCTGGGTGGCAATGGAGCCCAGGCACAGGGCGGCACAGGGCTGCAGAGGGCACATGATCCTGTCCAAGGGGCGCAGGTGTCCTCACATGCATTAGCGCTCGTATTTTTTAATCATCAAAACAGTAAAAAGGGCACATACCTCCAGATGCTTGAAGAAAGAACACACACATTAAATTGATCTGGCGTCACATACTCACCAGTCTATAATCATTGATCTGACACATTTACCTCCTATTTTTAAGGCTGACTTTTCATTGTGATGAAGGATGTCTCCCTCCTGTGTGTAACAGGCAGTTCTACAGTACACTGGATCAAAGTTTAGCTGCAGCAAGCTATTTGTCATGAATTCCAGTTGCCCTGCAAGTCTTTGCAAGCCCGGTCTCCTCATTCCTCACACATCCCTGTCGGGCTTGCAGCCTGGGCAGCCAGTGCCGCTAGCCTCACCAGCCAGGCAGCTCTGCCGGTGCTGATAAAGGCGGCGTTGGGAATGAGGTCACTGTGTCAGGCACGTGCTCCCAGCATGAGGTTCTCCCTGAGCTTACAACACAACTAGCAGAAGTTGGATTATTTTTATGTCACTGCTTTATATGCTTTAAAAAAACATTTCTATTCCTAAGCTCACTAAGGCAAAAAAATCAATTTTATATCTGCATGAAACTGTCCTTTTTATTGTACCTTCTGTACCATGCTCATTATTAACACACACTGAATAATTGATACACATATATATGTGTACACAAACACATACAGAGCCCTATTTCAACAGAAGCACAGATAAAACATTTGGTCTTTTATTTACAATACAAGAAATAACACATACATATTTCAAGAGGAAAAAAGGGTGGAAGTTGAGAGAGAGGACAGAATCACTGGAGTATCAGTAATCACATAAAATATGGAGTCACAGTAAAAAAGAATAATTAAAAAAGGAAGAAATTCTATTGTGTTAGTAATAATACTGACCAAACTCTCCCAAACTCTACCCAGCTCATAAACCAGACACCATTAATTATCCTACACTCTGAACTGAAATAGAATTGGGAAAATGATGTTTGTACAGCCATTTCAGCTGCAATGAGCACCAAGTGAAGACACAATGGAAGCCAGAAGTACAGAAACACCAGGAAGCCCTTGATAAGGCTTTCCCAAACCTCCCAGTTGGAAGGTTCCCATGGGGGTCCCCAGAACCAAGATCAGATCCTCTTTTAACTCCTGTGATTCATCCTGTCCTCAAGCATCTCATCCCAAGGCATTCAGGTCCCATCCCACACCAGCCACACTTTCTGCGGAATCCACATCAGCCTCTCCTGTCACCCCACACACTGGTTCTGCCCTTAGAAGCTGCAAAATGTATAACCTATTTTTGTCTGTGAACTCACCCAGTAACTACAAACAGTCATCTGATCCCCATATTCCAGATCATCTCTTCTCTAGCTCCCTACAGTCTGGAATGCCTAGTGAGCATGTAGACTATGTACAATATTTACTCAGTGGGTGACTAATACACTTGATTTGAATGTTATTAAATAAATTCTTTTTTAGCACCTTTACCATCTGATGCTGTTCAAAACCTCTCCCTTAGTGAGTTCGTTCCTTGCTGACCCAGCCTATCAGTTTCCCTCTGACAATGCTGTGGACCCCAGATGTGATCTCTGTATGGCATCACCCCTCCTGTGTTCTAGACTCTGTATTCATGTGGTCTAAGACTATGGTCGGCTTTTGGCTACTACATCTCTCTGTTAACTCCATCCCAGTGTAATTAAGCCAGGTCTCCTTTAGGCATTTAAATAAAAACTTTGTCAATTAGACTTAGGCTTTATAAAAAATGATTGGTTTTGATTTTTCCTTTCAATGTATTAATTCCTCTCAGGGTGCCTGGGCTAGTTTAGTCAGTAGGGCATGAAACTCTTAATTCCTCTCTCATCCAGGCCTTACTCAACGCTAATGGCTCACACTGAGCCTCTGGACCTCACCAGGGCCTCCTACCAAAACAGCTGAGAATTTACACCCCAATTCTCTTTGAGTTTGGCTGCATCCTTAGTTATAAATCTACCAAAATCCACCAAATTTGGCCTATTCCTGTCAGGCAGTCTTCCTGCCTAAGAAGCCTAAGGAGGACCTGTACCGGAAGAATTCGCTGATGTAATCATAAGAAAATTAAAATCGAAATACAGGCATGATTAGCCCTGGCAATTTAAGGCTTAGACCAGGTCTTCTAATATATATATAAAAGATTAAATAAGAAGATAAAGAAAAAGGATGCTAGATAATCAAAGAAAAGGAATGAAAAACTACAAGTGCACTCAAATTTTCTAATATCCAAACATACGTTTGCATCTCTATGTGAGCCTACCGTAATGCTCATACACAGAAATACCTCACTACCCAGAGGACGTAGTAGTAAAGCAGGTCCTGGTATGAGTCTCATTTTGAAAAAAAAAAAAAAAAAAAAAAACCTGTCAGAGGTAGGATTTGAGCTCAGGAAAACTAGCTCCAGAATCTGTGCTTTTAATCATTATACACAGTGCTTCTTGATTATAAAATAACCACAAAATTAAGGAAACAACAAAAATTAAGAAACCTATACCTCAATTTTTAAATTTAAGTTGAAGCCAATTGCTCACTTACTACACTGGGTCAATGAGGTTCAGGTCACAGGTTGGATCCCTTCAGTGCTTCTGCCTTTGCCCAATTCTAGAAGCTCTAACCAACTGACTGTCCTCCAGCCTCAGCCAGCAGACTTTTCTTCAGTGACCACAGAAAAGTACACAGGACCACTCAAAACTGTGAATATCAGTTTTCATACTGCTCTCCTAATAGCAGCCTGAGTTTTATGGTGGACATCAATTAGCTTCAAGTCACATTATACAGGCAAGAAAGGCACTCCGAAGTTTTAGACACCCGTGTTCAGTAGAGAGGGAAGCTTAAAATCAACTCCAGCCATAATTAGTAGTCCTTTTCCTCCCACTGTGTTCCTCCTGCTTCTTTTAATAACAGCTTCATCGTTACAGTAAAGATTTACAAACATCATACAGAGTATCCCAGAGGTGATTTGCTCAGTTGATGAGGTGTGGGCAGAGGCTGTGCTTGGCACTTGACTGGTTCTTTGGCAGAAGATTAAATAGTAGTAACACTTAGTGACATAGTCATGCAGAATCTTAATAAACACTTGGATGACTAATGGTCTAGCACAGTCTTAGAGCTGCTGTACTTGATAAAGCAGAAGCAATAAGTACTCTTAAATCGATTAAAAATATTTGAGTGCCTAACTGAAATGTCCTATAGTAACTTGGGGGGATTTTTAATATGCATAAGATAGTATATAAAATGCAGGTATGTACACTGGTACACAAACATTTTTCATGCACAAATCACATGACCTCTACCTTAAAATGCACCCAACAAGATAAGATACTCACACATCACAAGTGCAAAGAATACAAGGCAGTGTCAGTCACAGGGAAGGAACAGGTAACAGGTGCCCCCGAGAATTCAGGAGAAAAGAACTTGGGTTGGAGCAGACAGGAATGCCTTCAAGGGAAGTGCGAACTTGTCCTAGAATCTGGACAGGTGAAAGAAAAGAGAAAGGACATCCCATATGTTAGATCATAAGCTCCACAGAGTGGGGGATTTCTGCATCTGTTGTGTTTACAGATGTTTTCCTGAAAAGGGTCTAGCTAGCAGTAGGCACTAACTAAATATGTGCTGAAGGAAGGAATGTCCTGGAGAGGAGACCTGAACCATGGCAGGGAGTTGCTGATGGAAGAGAGATGGAGGATTATAATGCTGCCTGGTGTTGAGAGTTCATACTGGGAAGGAAAGGGAGAGGAAGCAAGAGGGATGATGCAAGACTGGATTCAGAACAGTCTTTAATGGATAAGGAAAAGAAGCACTATACATTTGCAATGAATTTCATTTGGCATGTTATATCCATTAGTAATTGTCCTCTCCAAGAAGTATTGCACCTATGAAGCCTACATTTTCTAAAACAGCTGTTGACTATTGGCTAGAGAGAGGGTCTGTCGACAGTAAGGTCAGATGTAGTTTCCCAGGGGACTTACTTCTTCTCCGATCACCACTTTGAAGTCTGTGATGCCAGACTCTCTTCCCTTTGCAAGACTGTGCCAACAGGGGAAAAAAAAATACTAGTCTATAACAGTAGTATAAAAACACTATCCTAATTCAGGTCAACAAACACTTATTAAATGTAACACATAAAGACATGATGCTTGATGGTGAGGTTAGTGTGAAGATGAATGAGACACAGCTTCTCTACTCACAGTTTAGCAGCAGCATCTGACTCACTCAAGCCAATGAGGAAATGAGAACAAAGAAAGACGTTACTTCTGATATGAGACGGAGTCATCAAAGAAGCACAATGCAGGAAATTGGGAAGTGCTCCAGGAAGGAAGAGGCACCTGAGGCACAGAATGGGTAAGTGAAAACAGAAAAGACGAGGGTCTCCTTCTAGGCAGCAAACCCAAACGAACAGAGACAATATGGTTAGACAGTGCAAGGAATTTTGGAGACTCGCTGGTGGTCTGTCTAGCTTGGCGAGGATGGAAGGATTTTTATGAAGGAGATAGGCAATGAGAAACTCTAATGGTCAGGCTGGGCTAAGCTTTTGAAAAAAATTAAATTGTTGGAGAAAGGCATTACAGGTTTTTACAAGGAGTTGAAGTTATTGATGCTGAAAGTTTAGGTTATTTTGGCAACAAGGTACAGGATGCATCCAAAGAGAGAATATGATTATTGAGACAAGGTATAAGACTAAAATAGTCTGAACAGAGTTTTTAATCAGGGAAGACAGAAACAGAGAGATGTAAGAGAGTATTTTCTACTTCATTAAAGTACTCAAAGTTTGCAGCATGAACATTAGAGTACTATCAAGAATGCATTTCTAAGTATATCACATCCATCTAACACCACTATCCCAGAATCCAAACAACTGTGCCACAGTAGCCTGACATCTGGAATAGTGCTCAGATAGAGTATTAGTTTAAACAGAATTCTTTTTAAAAGATGAGAAATCCTCTAAAAGCAGAAATCCACAGGCACCAATAACAGATTAGATTTTTCTGGTTGCACAAAAGCTGATGAAAAGACACAAAAATTTGGTGAAAAGCAGTTTCAAAAACACAAAGTTCCAAAGTTTCCAGGGCCTTTATAAAGCAAGATTTACTGAGCTAGGTGCATTTTTTGTAATGAAGTGAGAAACAACTTCAATTAAAGTTGGATTAGATACAACAGAATACAGGCAAGGAAATTAAATATTTAAAGAGCAATTCTTGGTATCCCCCCAAGTATTAGGGAACATACATAACAACGTGAAGAGAGGAACATAGTTACTCTGCTACTTACTAAAATTCTTTAAAGTCTTTCAATCAGATAAATTCTCATAAAATTAAGAAAATACAACAATGGCATTTTGGAGCTAGGAGTATTTAGTATATTATCATTTGACAGAAGATAATCCTCGAGTCCCAAAGAGGGAAGTGACTTCTCACAGTGACAGGATAAAACAAGAACTGGGCCCTCGATTCTCAATACAGACATCTCTCTTGCTCCACAATATATTAAAGAAAACTGAGTCCCAAGGCCTTTCCAAATGTACTTTGGATAAGAATTATAAAGTAAGTATGCAAATACCCCATTTTCCACATTATGGTAATGGTGGAAGGTATTTTTCCTGCCCTCAATCTTCTAAGCAATGTCCAAAAAAGACAAAAAAGGAAAGATGAAAATCAAGTAACTAAGACTGAGAACTTGTATGATTGTGGCTAAAAGGTCAAATTCTAAATTTATTTTAATGTTAAATTGTAAAAAAAACAACAGGAAAGCATAAAAAGTGAAAGACCATCCTTCTTCATATCACATTATTACAACAGCTTTTGGACTTGTAAAGTATTCATTTCCGAACATCTGAGTATACCTCAGGTGTTTCTGCCTAGTGATTTTAACCACAGAGAAAAGAGTCGGTATGCCTAAAGAAGCCTGCAATATATAGGGGGGAAAGTAAGATTCCGCTTTGGGGTCTCCTTGAAATTCATGCAAGACATGCATTCTTCTCTTTAATGAATCTCTGATTGTCTGAATAGAAAAAAAAAAACTTTCTAATTTGTCTATGGTAATCACCATTCAACATTATTTTTCAAAATTTACAGGGGAACTTATCAAAATTTAGAGAGATTTTCTATCTTTACCTTGAGGTTGTATAGTAAACATGTCAATGGACGGTCCCAATCTCTGGGGACAAAGATGGCCCTGATTTGGAAAGCAATGACTACATCTGAAAATGGTATTTCTTAATTAGTTTTCTTAACTGTCACCAGTGTTTCTGTTGCTTTAAAAATATACCATTATTGAGTCCTAGAGGTCTTTTTGCTAGAATTTAACACAGGCTTATTTAACTATGGCCAAGTATCTTCTCTGTGAGCTGCATCCCTCCTCTGGAAGATGGAATCAGAAAAATATGAAGGCTGCACAGCCTGTCATTTTTTAAACAGAAGGCATAGCTATAGAACTAAACTCAGACCTCAAGTTTCTTCCAATTAGCTGAGGAATGAAAAGTCAACACACATGAAAAGAAGGTATCACAATACTTATTAAAAATCCCACAAAACTATGAATGGCGGGGGGGTGGGGGAGCCACAGCAAACAAAGCCCAGACAGGGTATAAAGAAATACTGGCCAAACGTTCCCATCACAAAGGTGAACATGGCTTGCCTGGGTTGAATTGGCACTTCTTATAGCCCCAGTAGGAAGAAAAAGTTACCATGCAGCACACACCTCAGTGGGCTTAAAGGTGCCTCTAGTGTGTGCTTCTCTCCAGGCATCTCAACAGATCTTGGCACTGACACCTAATGTCTGCTCTGTTTCTCTTCCTACTATCCCGAATGAGGGCAGGTTAGCTGTTGTGTTCAACACTGTATTTTCAGCAACTTTTTAAAAACCTAGTAATAATCAGAAATAGTATTTCCTCTTACCTGTGGTTTCATTTTAAGTTTCAGTTATCCATGGTCAACCACAACCTGAAAATATTAAGTGGAAAATTCCTGAAATAAACAATTCATAAGTTTTACATTGCACATTGCTAT
Organism: Chinchilla lanigera; assembly: GCF_000276665.1. Taxonomy (NCBI): domain Eukaryota; kingdom Metazoa; phylum Chordata; class Mammalia; order Rodentia; family Chinchillidae; genus Chinchilla; species Chinchilla lanigera. The sequence continues at coordinate 24,911,007 of NW_004955403.1, forward strand.
GTGTAATGTGATGCTAGCTTACGCTGTCTCCCTCCATTCTGCTCAGGATGTGTGTCAGCTCTTTGTTCAGTGTACCCTCTCTGTATACACTGCCTGCGCATTAATCACTTAGTGGCAGTCTCTGTTATCAGATTGAGTGTTCTGCTATGGCAGTCTTGTGTCCAAGTAACCTTTATTTCACTTAACAATGAGCCCCAAAACAAGAGTAGTGATACTGGCAATTCAGATATGCCACAGAGAAGCTGTAAAGTCTTTTCTTAAACATAGAGGAAGCTCTTCAAAATAGAGTAATAGGCAACAATTTACTAAAAATAATATGTACCTCAAGAAATAACAGCACACATAGGATTGCATCAAATTAAAATTTCGCACAGCAAAGGAAACAACAGAGTTAACAGCCTACAGAATGGGTAAAAGTCATTGCCAACTATTCTTCTGATAGGGGATAAATACCAAAATATGTAAAGAACTCAAAATATTTAACACCAAAAGAGCAAGAGATCCAATCAGTAAATGGGCAGGTATATTTAACAGAAGTACAAATGGCCAACAATTATATTAAAGAAGTGTTCCATACTTTTAGCCATCAGGGAAATGTAAATCAGAAGTACATGGAGATTCCCTTCACTCCAGTCAGTATGGCTATCATCAAGAAACTAAAAAATAATAAACACTGGCAAGAATGTGGAAAAAAGAAACCTTTATACACTGTTGGTGGGAATACAAATTAATATGGCCTTTATGAAGGTTCCTCAAAAAACTAAAAATAGAACTACCATATGAAGCAGCTATACCACTCCTCAGTATGTACCTGAAGAAACCAAAGTCAGTGCACTATAGAGATACCTGCATACCCACATGTATCATGGCACTGTGTACCCCAATTTATGGAATCAGTCTAGGTACATCAATGAATGAATGCATAAAGAAAATGTGGCATGCAAATATATATATATATATATATATATAATCATCTATATTTGCACAATCTCACAGAGTAGCTACTAGCTACATATGGTAATTAGAAGTTAATTTAACTTAAATAAAGTTAAAATATCAGCTCCTCTATTAAAGTGCTCAGTAGCTACATGGGGCTCATATTTACTGGACCAAGCCAATATAGAATATTTCCATCATCTTAGAAACTTCTATTGGTCAATAATGATCTGGCTAATCAATAAGTGATTGTAAGCAAATGAGGTACTATTCTTTTTACACTGAAAAGCTAAATTTTTGCAAACACAATTTTAAAATTAATATACAAAATAAGTAATTCATCACCATCACAATCAGGATACATCACCTATACAAGAATTCCATCATATCCCCCAAAACCTCCTTCACACTGTGCCCTTATACATTCCTGGATCCCTAGGAGCCACTGATACATTCTTTGTCCCAATCATTTTGCCTTTTCTAGAGCACTATGTAAGAGAATCATGCAGCACACAACCTTCTGAGACTGGCTTCTTTCCCTGAGAATAATGTAGAAATCAATCCATGTTACTGCATGCTGGAATGGGAGTGCAATTACTTAGCCTTATAGCACGGATATACTTAGCTTTATAAGAAACTACTAACCTATATTTCAAACCAGAATTGCACAATCCAACTAGCAACGCAGTTCTAGGTGCTCTTCTTTTCTTTTGGTAAATATTTTGAAATTTTCTACATGATGGATCAAGTTGTTTGCAAAGTGGGACTGTTCTGTTACAGCTTACAAACATTTTGTTTCATTTTCTTGCCTTACTGTAATGCACAAAAATTCTAACATGACATTAACTAGGAATCCTTAAAGGAGACATTTTCATCCTCTTTCCAATCTTTATTCAGTCTTTCCTGCAAAGTCACCTTCTATTCACAGATTGTTAAGAACTTTTACCATAAATATATGTTTTGTCAATTGCTTTTTTTTGACTCAATTATCATGTGAATTTTCTTCTTTAGTCCATTAATGTGATACATTGTATTAACTGCTTTCCAAATGATGATTAGCCAGAATCCTCAGGCTTAATCACTGGGTTCTGACTTACTGTTTTTTTTTTTTTATGTTTTGCTCGATTCAATTTACTAATGTTTTATAAAGGATTTTATTTACATCTATGTTTGTGTGGGACACTGGTCTTCAATTTTCTTTTATACTACTATCTCTGTCTGGTTTGGGCATCAGGTTAATGATGGCTTCATAAAAGCGTTAGGAAATGCTGCCTCCTCTTCTACCTTTTGAAAGAGATCATGTAGAATGGTTGTTATTTCTTCTAGAATTCTCCAATGAACTTGTCAGGACCGGGAATATTTTGGTTTTGAATTTTTGTGAACATTTTTAACTATATGTTAAATTTATTGAGAAGATAGGGCATTTTAGACAACACATTTCTTCTTGAGTGAGCTTTTGGTAGCTTGTTCTGGCCAGGATTTGGTCCACTTCATCTAAACTGCTGAATTTGTGCACATGGAATTTTTGAGGTATTTGTTTATTATACTTTTAATGTCTTTGAGTACTGTTGCATTAAACATTCTTTTACTCCTTACGTTGGTAACTTGTGTTTCTTATTGACAAGTCTAAAGTTTTATCAATTTTATTGATACTTTTAAAAAAAGCTTTTGATTTCATTGGTTTTTGTCATTATTTTTGTTTCCAAGTACATTTGTGATATATATTGTCTTTATTGTTTCCTTCCTTTTGCCTGTGATGAATTTGCTTTAGTTTTTTAGTTCCTTTGGGTTAAAGCATAGATTGCTCATTATATACCATTTCTTCTTTTCTAATATGAGCATTTAACCTGTATGTTTTTCCTTCAGCCTTACTTTAACCATTTCATATGAATTACGATATACTGCACCTTCATTTTTCTTCACTTCAAAATATTTTCTACTTTCTCTGAGATTTCCTCTGGTTCATGAACTACTTAGAAGTATAATGTTTAATTTACTAGGGCATTTAGCAGTCGTCTTTCTGTTATTGATTTTTAGTTAAATTCCATTATGTTAAAGGAATTAAAATGTATTATTTCAATTGTTTTTACTTTTCTTAGGTTCATTTTAGTTCTCAAAGCCATTATCTATCTTCCTAATTTTTCTCCAAGAAAACAATTCATATTGCTCCTGGGGAGAGGAAAGTTTTAGAAATGTTAAATGGATCAAGTTGTTTGACAGTATTGTTCAATTTTTCTATATCCTTAAGTGGCTTTCTATCTACTTGTTCTTGCAATTACTGAGGAACCCACATTTCAGTTTCCAACTACAACTGTCCATTTTTCCTTTTGTTTTTTTTCCAGTATGTACTCTGAAATTCTGTTGTTAGGTACATATGCTTTTTTAAAAAAATGTTATGTTATATTGGTGAGTGCACCCCTTTTTCTTTAAGTGATGTTCCTTTTCATGGTCACACAAGGTTTAGTTTGGTTAGTGTCTACATGGTATTTTTAAATTTTGCTTTTAACCTATTAATATTTTAACCTATTAATATATTTTAAATGTATTATTTGTAAATAGCATACTATTCAGTCATTTTTAAAAATCCATTCTGATAATGTTATATAATTGATATGTTTAGACCATTTATATCTAATATAATTATTTGCACATTCTGATTTAGGTCATTTATTTCTTATTTTATGTTTCCTCCCTAATTTTGTTCCTCTATTTTTCCCTTTCCTACTCTTGTTTGGAGTGTTTGAATATTTTTATTATTCTATTAAATTTTACTGCATTTCTCTGTATGGCATTTATAGTTATTGCTGTACACATTTCAATATATATACTATTTTTCACAATCTACTTAGAAGTCACACTCTTTTGTTTTGAGCAGTTCATGGTATATCTAAGTATGGACTTCTTAAGTTTATCTTGTATAGATTTGTTTCAGCTTCTTAAATATGAAAATTTATATCATTTTTTCCCTTCAGTACTGTTGATAGAATTCAGGGCCTTTGCACTGAATTACAGCCACAACCCTTTCCTTTCCTTTCTTTTCCCTCTCCTTCCCAGCTCCTCTCTCCTCTTCTTTCTTACTTTGAGACAGGATCTTACTAAGTTGCTAAGTTGCCCAGGCTATGCTCAAACTTGTGAACCTCCTGCTTTGGCCTCTCAAAGTGTTAGTATTAGAGGCACGCACCACCAGACCTAGCTGCAAGTTTATGTCTTTTACCAAATTCAGTTTGGGGCAATTACTTCTTCAAACCATATTCTCTCTGAAATTTTGATGATACAAAGGTTGAACTTCTGTATTTTTTTACTGTGCCACACATCCCCAAGGTACTGTTTACTTACTTTTTGACTCTTCCTGTTATTGCTATTAGATAATTTCTATTGATCTATCCTCGAGTCCATGCACTGTTCTGTTATCTCCACTTTGTTACAGAGGCCATTCACAAACTTTTCTTTTATTAGTATATATTTCTGTTCTAAAATCTCTAGTTGGTTCTGAATTATATCTCTATTTCTATACTTATGGGACCATGATTGTAATAGTTAATTTAAAATCTTTGAAAATTCCAGCATCTGTGACACCTGAGTATTTGCAACTGTTAATTATCCTTCCTCCTAAAAACTGAGATTATCCTCATTCATCATCTTCGGGGTGATTTTGAGTAAGATTCATTATTATGTTGCGAGTCTTTAAATCCTAAAGAAAATATTAACTGCTTTTTTTTAAAAGCCTTCTAAATTCTGGCTGTAATTCTCAAGCCACCTCCATTAGGTATGATTTATCAATTTATCCCTCAAGGACTTCACAGTGCTATTTGGCTCTATCCCTCATGTACACCATTCAGTGGTCAGTCTGGGACCTGTGTGGTGGTTTAGCTCACACTCCAGCCCTCAAAGTCCTTCAAATGCTGCTAAAGTCAGATCCAAACATGAACAGCCCAGAAGAGAGCCCAGATGTTCATACAATATTTTATGCAACAGTACTCTTGATCCTCTCTATGATCTCCTCAACACTTTCCAGTTCCCAGGGGACCTCTTTCATGGTCCTTCTGCCAGAAGGCTGAGGCTTCAGTTTCCTCACTGAGCCACGAACTTCCAGCAACTGCATCTCAGTCTGATGCCAAGTGGTGGGAGGACAGGGAGAGAAAAAGCAATGTGAGTTCGCCTCCTGGGACCATAACTGCTCTCATCAGAAAGCACACAGTCTTAGGAACCTGCCTAGCCCCTACTGCTACTGTGCCCTGCAGAACTAACTTAGGGATTGGGGAAGTGGAGAACAAAGTAAGAAAACAGTGACTTTCTCCACTCACTCTGAACCTGCTCCTCAGGTTAGAAAGTGAGTGCTTCTCTTGAAGATCTTTCTGTCCACACCATTGTGCCAAGCGGTTGTGGGCTTTTTGCGTTTACTCTGGCTAGGAAAAAGGGCACTCAAAACACTGATGGTAATTTTGAGTGCTTCAACTTCTGATCTCCTTCCCCAGTGTTTCCCACTCTCATTTATTTCTCAGAGTCCTCAGATAGAGATAGGTCCTGCGGGCATTCTGTACAGTTTTACAGTGGGAGGGACAGGGTGGAATGTGCTTGTTGCATCTTGCAAAAAGCTGAATTCATAATTACTTCTTATTGTTTAAAACAGCACTGCTAATCAAAGAAGCAAATATGGTCATTACAGTCTTTGTTTTTCCCTTTTGTAGACACTTTAGTTTTGCACTGATAGAGATGAGGTTTTTAAAGTTTCATTTCAACCTCAAAAAGATGAACTGAAATGGAGTTCATCAACTTCCCACATTTTCCTCATACCAGATATTCCCCCTTTGCCCACCTTTGTGAGGATGATATATGTATACAGTTTACCTCCTTTACTGTAATTCTGGCTTCCGTGGCACAGCATGCTCTTTAGAGGTACTAATAAGATACTGAATTAACTGACAGGAGTGTCAATCTCCCTTTCCCCAAGCCCATGCTCTAGTACGAGCACTAATGAGAGTCGTCTTCAACATTCGATGGACCAGGAGAAATAAGGCACCCACACTACTTACAAACCAGATCATTAGCGCCAAATATAATTATGGAATCTATTGCTTCCCTTTTTCACCCTTTCTCTTTTAAGGATACCACACTATGAGGAGTGATAGGTGCTTTCAGAGATTCCCTCCTTAGCCTTGGTTGAGGTCATCATAACTGATAAACAGGAAACAAGTAGAGTCTGGATTTTTCTCCAAGAACGTTTAGTCCTGCTACTTTTCCTTCAAATTGTTGCTACTTTTGAGTCCCAGAGGTGTATCACTCAAATATGTTCCATGTATGAGCGTGACTAGCTTATATGTTCTATCAACTCAAAAAAACTCCACCAAAACCGGAACTCTAAAGCATTGCATCTCAACAATTACACACTCTCAGGCATAAGTAACTTAGCCTCAAAAGTCTAATGGCCTTTTCACTGGGGCACAAGACCAGAGGGTGCCTTGAAGATCTCCATGAAGACAATGTTCATATCTACCTGCTAGGGCAGTTTATCCGTAACAGCACTGAAAGCACCCATGGAACAGATATCTTTAGCAGACAGCATGATGAAGAGGCAAGGCTATATCTGTAATTCTACTCTATTAGAGAGTAAAACCTGAAAGTCATATATGAGTGGATTTACTAGCAAAAGTTTATGTATAATGAATAAACTTTCCTCCTCACACCAAATGAGGCTTTTCATTTCTGGCAACTGGCAGCAGCAGTTCAGTGGAGGACAGTAAGGCTGAGAATGTGGCCACTCTGTTCAAGCTGCTTCCTGCAGATGGCTCCTGCTGTTACCTGGAGTCACCCACTTTCCATTTTGAATATGGTGACTTCCTTTCCTTCTGTGTGATTTCTCCATGACATTTAAGGACAGATTTCAGCAAGAACCTTGTGATGGACAATTGGTGTGGCCTGGATGAGAGAAGGGGGTGGCCAGCATCTTCTTCTCAAGAGGGACAAACTGTGCTTGGGCTGCCCAGTAGGAGCCACCCACCAAAACAAGAAAACATTACTTGCTGTGTGTCCTGCGTGGCTGAGTCCATCACCTACACTGCCTCGTCAGTGTGCACATCTCTGGTGGGTACGCAGAGGTCAAAGGCTACTGTGGATGTCTGAAATGCCACACTTGCCACTGTTTACTGAGATCATGAGAAAATATAAAGTGGGTAGAAGCTAACAAAATAAAACATTTTCTTCTCTCTGGGCTAAGGTAAGTGAGTGGGGTACAGCCTATATGGACAGGTGAATGGGTCATCAATCAGCTCCTTTTTACAATGGTTTGATTGGAACTGTGGTCCTAGATCCACAATTCCCCCAATACCAGACACAAAAATTTAACACCTAACAGCTGCAAACCTTGTAAATTAAAAGTCTAGCATTAATATATTAGGAGTAAGTACAAAGCAAACTAAATTTCAAAGTAAATGTTTCTGAATATTATGTTAACAGAATTTCAAATTTATAAATTAGCTTAGTCTGTAAGCTCCTTTATAATAAAAGAATCATACTGTATCTTTTCTTCTGCATTTTCCTTTCTGTATCTTTTGTTGCTGAGTCACAGCCATACCAACTTTTAACATCTTTTCAGGTATCATATACATTGATAAAGGAGACTGTACTCTTAATGATCTATTCAGATTAGTAAATTTTGTTACCTTTCCAAAACTCAGCATGTCTACTACATTCATATTTTGTAATAATGTAGTCAGTTCTCACAGGAATAGCAGAACTGGCATCTTTTAAATTCCACATCTCATAAAAGGCTTGTTTTAAGAACAAACAGCTGATGAAGAAAGACAACATTCCCCTTGTGATACTATGTCCTATTATTTTATGCTAGAATATAAAATATCCTTGTCTATATAGCTTAAAGTCATATGCACTTAATTACTGTATTTAAAATATCACCTTCTTGTTTTATACTATTTACCTTTTATCCTTTTTACTCATACCCCTTTGACAACCCAACATACTCTAAAAAGAAGGGGAAAAAAATCCATTAGCAACAAAGATCCTTTAGATAAACTGACTTGGGTCCACACAGTGGTCCAGAGAAAGGATTGGTCTTTTCAGCACTGGATTTGTAGCAACAGAGGTGGCAGGATTTCTGTCTCCTGAGCTGTCCTGGGCTGGTCATCTGAGAGCTGGACCAGGACTTTTTCAAACTCTGGTGGGCAGATTTGTGCTTATGTGAACAATTATTTCAGCAGTCCACATGGAAAAAAAGGAAAAATGAGGACAACAAAAATAATTTTCATAAAGATAACTTTCCTAGAATGAAAATTATCCTTTATTATGCTTTTTGTGTGTGAGAATGTGTGTTTGTGTTAAGTGTTCTCTCTTTTAATATTGCAGTGATGATAGTAGATGGTGAGTTTTACTTAAGGACTTATTGCCAGAACTGTAAATTATAATCCTGCATTGTTACACAAAGATTACTGAAATATCCTTGATATGTGACAGCCCAAAAATCTGAGCACAACTGGATCAGACTTCAGAAAGGTAGGAGGGCACAGGTCTTTATATTCTCAAAGGACATCCTGAAACCCTACTCCCCCCACCTCATTTGTGATATTCAGAACTCTAAAGGCAAAATGTTACCAAGTTGGGTATCTTTTTTGATTAATAAAAAACATTAACATTTACTTTTTAACTTGCATCAATTTTCAACTTTTTAAAAGCACATACCGGGGCCGGGGATTTAGTTCAGTGGCACAGCGCCTGTCTGGCAAGCCTGAGGTCATGAGTTTGATTCCCAGTACAGGCAAAAAAACAAAAAACAACAACAACAACAACAAAAACACAACTTAAAAGCACGTACCAATTTATTTTTTAACTAGATCATTATTCTTTCTTATGCTTTATATCCTTCCTTTTCTTCTCCTACTTTTAAAAAAGTGGACTTTCATAATTCATTTTCCAAATTCTGAACTGTTGTGCCACTGGCTTAAGTTTTAACATCTGCATACTTTTTTTAGAGATATATTCTTCATAATCCAAAACAGATCATCTTTTAAAATCCAACTTGGGGTTCTAACTACTTTCTTCCTTAGTATCACCATCTTCACACAATCCACAATCCCAATTCTTTCTGATTTCAGAAAACTGCACCAACACAAAGCAGCTGGAGCATGAAGCAATGAGCAGGTTACCTAAGTTAAGTATATCTTCACTCCCACACAACTGACTGTCACATGTAGGCACCACTTTCACATGGCCAGTGCATGTTCCAATGTCTCTTCACCCCTCCTTCCTTTATCCTTAAGGACACCAAATACATTCTGATAATAATGTCATCATCATTCTCCTCTCTCACCATCTTTAACCACTTTCACTTCTGATGCCTACATAGACTTTTGGTGCACTTCTCCTTTCCTTCCTCTTATTAATAACAATTACTGTCCTTTATTGCGTGTGGCTGTAAACCATGCTTTGTCTGTTTTACACATACCATATCATTTGTTTCCTACAAGAACCTCGTGAAATAGATACTATCATATTTATATTAGGGATGAAATCTAGGAGAGTCCAAGTCACAGTTAAAGAATAGTTTTAATGACATGTGATTGTAATTGTTATATAACAAAGACATATCAAGGAAAAAAGAAATTGACTAAGGAAAAATAATCTGCTTATATTGATAGATCTTAGAAGTAGTTAGAAGACTAAGTCACAATTTCTACATGCCCTAGGTCATTTCTTCTGATTATAAACACTTTTAACACTCAAGCTGAAGTACAAGTTACTTTTCATTTCAGTGTTCTTTGGAGTGTTCTGTCGTCTTTCACCTCCTCCAGCTGTCTGTATATTTCAGTGTAGTGAATGGTGTGGAAGCAAGTGTGGCTTGGTGGAAGCACCCCATGCTATGGGGTCAGCTTGTGGAGCAGCACTCCTGGAAGGCAAGTGTGAGCAAGTGAAAAGTGCTTGGGGGACTCGGAGTCCCATCCATCTACCAATCAAATGCCGAAGAACCGAGATAAGGGATGGTGGTTCTCTCCAGAGATGGCATCTCTGTTCCCATTATATCTATTTCAGTGTGGAAACCCATTATGTATAGATTATTAAAAAGAAATCTATAATCATGCATAAATTTTAAAATCATATAAATTAAAAAGAAATCTATGATCATGTATAAATTAATAAAAAATTCTAAACTCACGCCTTGAGTCTGAGTGTCTTCCCTCTACAACTGATTCCCTGTCTTGCCTTTAGAAAGGAGTCACCAAAAGGGCATCAAGCTCAGTGTCTCCCTGAGCCAGCTAAGTCCACCATGGAGCTCTCCCATCCCAGAGCCCAGTCCTAACCCCCGAACCCTAACTACATAGCACGGATGGGCATCAAACCTCCCCCTCTAATCCTGAGACTCTACTCTTTATCTTTCATTCTCTCTCTCTCTACACCCTGGTCCTCATGTCCCAGTGCCTTAAACTCAGCATGTCCAAAACCAAACTTATCTTTCCCATAAATCTTGTTCCCTCTTGTGTGTCCTAGTTTGCTCCTCTGGACTGTGGCACCACAGTCACAGCAGTCATGGGACTTATGAACGTAAGAGTCCTATCTTTTCTTCATCACCTCCCACCAATCACCTAAGCAGTCAGTAAAGCTAGCCTACTCATCAGATGTGCCTTTTCTTCTGCTTTACTGTTAGCTACATCATTGCCCCTCAAATTCTCACCTGAACACCTAGAAAAGCCATCTGCTGGTTTCTTCACCAAGCAAAACTCCAGAATGAATTTCTTAGTCCTGGCTCTTTTTTTACCCCTGCCAGTAAATTTCCACTGACAAACCCCTAATACTCTATTTAGGCTGGGATCAATTGCATCCTTATCTTTAAGCTGCTAAAACCCAGAATATTATATAAGCATAGGTGATAACATTTTCTAATCATATAAGAAAATATTATGCAGGAACAACTTATCAGAGTTGAAGAACAAATAATGTCTCTCCTATTTTGTGAGGAAAGTTATCCTACTAAGGCTAAAATAATTTGGTTATTTCAACAATTAAAAGCAAACAGGTACTAACATTTATTGAGTATCTACTACATGGACAGAAATTTTTATAGATTAAATTAATATTAACCCTGTGATAGACATTTATTCCCAGTTAGAGAATTAAGGTTAATTTGCTTCATGTCTCCTAACAAGGATACCTAGAATTCAAATGGGTTCTACACAATATCCCAAAGCTACTTAGTAAGTGTTACCATTCCACATTCCATCTCACCAAAAACATACTAAACAAGTGCAATGAGTAGTAAAAGGATTCCATTACCTGACATAATTGCTTTGATTTAAATTCAACCACAGCACTTCCTTTTCCTTTTCTAAATTTTAAGTTTTAACATTATATGCTTTTGTATTGTTCAAAAGAAAGTAAAGGTGAGTAATATTACCAATAAGAATATTCAACAGATATTTCTATCTCCTGTCTGAGATTAGGAATAGTTTTTCCAGATAATATCCACCATTCTTTAACACAACAAATGGAAGACAGAGACACAGCATTTTCCACTTACCAGTAACAAACCTGCAACTCAGGGAAGCTCAAGTAATAATATAGCATTTTAAAATGGAGGAAATCAACAGCACTGAGTTCCTTATTATACTCATCTGTGTCACTTGAAAATTATTTTAGCTGGGTATGGTGGCTTATGCTTATAATTCAGTTACTTGGCAGGTGAAGGTATAAGGATCATAAGTTCAAGGAGAGTCTGGGCAACTTAGGGATATTCTGTCTCAAAATTAAAAGAAAATAGATCAAAGGAGCCTCTGTGAGCCACACAGGGAAGGGACAGACTCCACCCATCACACATCTGCCATCAAGGGAGCCTCAGTGAGCCATGAGCCATGCAGGAGGGGAGATACCCCACCCATCACCTCTCCCCCACAACAGGAACCTGGTTCTGGAGGAATCATCCCCCTACACCAGAGGACAGGCAACCAGTGTGGCAAGCACCCAGGACATGGTAACGAGCTTGTCAGAGGAAACCCAGGGTAAATCTACTCTAGCAAGGTGAAATACTCTGCATACAAAGTCCTAATTTACAAGTGGTTCTGTTATATAACTATAGACTTTACTCTTATAAAGTACAAAATCAATAGTTACCACAGGTTGTCAATTTCTAAATTGTACTTGATGCTATCATTATTACTAATTGTACTACTGTAGCTATAATGGCATATCTGTTGTAATCAGTTGCTCTCCCTTCTGTAACAATACTGGGAAGCTCTGGGGTAATAACATCACCATACCTCTACATCAAAAGACTGGGGACCAAGCGAAATAGAAACCAACATCCCACACTCAACTAATTGGTAAGGTAGGATCTTGAGACAGACATAAATCAAGAATCTCCTACACACAAAAGATATCCCTAAAGAACACACTTTTCATAGAGATGCCTTGATACTAGTGATATAGCTACCTACTACCAAAAACTCACAAGGATCATCACAGAAAACAAAATAAAAACTTTTTTTTGAAATAGAAAATGTCAAGACGAAGAAGGAAAATGCAATCTCAGACCTCTAGCCCACCCACAACAAGTCCAGAAGACATCTACATAGAAGAAATTCAAAGTCACACACCTGGAATTTCTGAAATGATAGCAACTGAAGTAAAGAAACAACCACAGGAGGCCATAGAGGAAATAAGATCAGAAATAATCTCTGAGGTAAAAAAAGAAATGATCACCATAATCAAAGAATTGTTCATCATATCTAAATAAGACATAGAAAAGAACAGAGCATAGGAAAATGATGGAAACCTTGAATGAACCTTGAATGGACAAATTAGAATGCATGAAACAGTTTCCAAGAAATATCCAGGAAATTAAAAATCCCATTGAAGGCTAGCAAAAAGACTTGAACAAAACTCAAGATAGACTTTGAGACAGCATTAGAGCTAGAAATCACAGAAAAAGATCTCTTAAAAATAACAAGGAACCAGGAAATAACAAGTCAACAGCTGCACAATGATGCAAAGAAAAACAATACAAGACTGATAGTTATAAACAAAAAAAAAGCAGGAGTCAACAAAAATAACATACAAAGACTATTTTCAGAAGTAATAGCAGAACACTACCTGAGCTACAAAGGAAAGCCACGCACAGATGACATGCATGGGCTTCATCACAGAGCAGAAGTAATAGCAGAAAATTTCCCAAGCATGGGATAAGAATCTGACATACAGTCAAGTAAGGAATATCAAACTCCAATTGTTCATAACCAAAATAAATCTACACCAAGACATAATAATCAAGATCCCAGAAAGTCAGAACAAGAACAATATATTACAAGTTGTTACAGAAAAGAAACAAATCAATTACAAAGCAAAGCCCATGAGAATAATGGCCAACCTCTCAACACAAACCATCAAGCCAAGGAAAGCTTGGAGTGAAGTATTTCAACTCCTGCAAAAAACAACTTCCAATCAAGGTTTATGCACCCTGCAAATTTACTTTCAAATTAATGGAGGAATAAGATACTTCCATGGCAAAAAACAACTAAACAAAACAATGACCACCAAACCAACTCTACAAAAAATACTGAAAGATATTCTAAAATGACATAAAAATGACCTCAATCACAAGCACAACAACAGAAAGAAATCACCAAACAGGGCAAGGAATTAAACAGAGGGGAAAAACAGGGAATCAATAGCAGGAATATAATATGACAAAGACAAGCCAATACATATCAGTTATAACCATTAATGTAAATGACTGCAACTCACCAATCAAAAGAAATGAACTGGCAGAGTAGATCAAGAAACAAAATCCAACAATATGCTGTACACAAGGAACACATTTAACTCAAAAGAAAATTCATAGACCGAAAGTCAAAGGATAGAAAACAATACTCCACATGACAGAAACCCAGAAAAAACCTGAGGTAGCTATTCTCTTTCAGATAATGTGAACTTCAAACCAAAAATGATCAAAAGAGATAAAGAACGTCACTACAAACTTGTTAGGGGAAAACATCAAAAGGAAGATTTAACAATCATAAAAATATATGCACCAAACTCAGGATCACCCAATTGTATAAGACAAATACTAATAGACATGAAAAATGAAATAAGCAATAACACAATGGTAACGAGGAACCTTAACACCCAAGTCACAAAGAGATAGATCAACTAGATACAAAATCAACAAAGAAATAACAGAACTGAAGTAAACATGTGCACAAATGGATTTAGTAGACCTTAACAGAGTGCTCCACCCAACAACATCAGAATATACATTCTTCTCAGCTGCACATGGGACATTCTCTAAAATAGACCATATACCACCTGACAGAACATGCTTAAGTAAATGCAAAGGAACTGAAATTATCTCATGCATATTATCTGATGATAATGCAACAAAATTTGAAATTATGCACAACAGAAACCTCAAAACCTATATAAGACTGGGAAATTAAGTAACAGCCTCCTGAACAACCAATGGTTCACAGATGAAATTAAAGAAGAAATTAAATATCTACAATCAAACAAAAATGCAAATACAACTTACTGGATCCTGTGGGACAGAATAAAAGCACTCTTCAGAGGAAAATTTATAGCAGTGAATTCTCACATCAGTAAAACAGAATGAGCACAAATAGACAACCTAATACTGCACCTCAAGCTTCTAGAAAAAAAAGGGGCAGACAAGCTCAAAGCACAAAGAAGGGAGGAAATTATAAAGATGAGAGCAGAAATTAACATGATTGAGACAAAGAAAACATTACAGCAAATTAATGAATTGAAGAACTGGTTCCTAGAAAGAACAAATAAAATTGATAAACCACTAGCCAACCTTATCAAAAAAAAAAAGGAAAGAAAAAACTCAAATTCATGTAATAAGGAATACAAATGGTGAAATCACTATAGATCCTATGAAAATTCAGAAGACTATCAATGCCCACTTTGAAAAACTTTACTCTTATAGAATGAAAAACACAGAAGAAATGGACAGATTCCTAGATACATATGAATTACAAAAGCTGAATAAAGAAGATATGAAAATTCTAAATAACTCACTATCAATGAATAAAATTGAAAATATTAAAAAAACTTATCAACAAACAAAACCCCAGGTTCTGTTGAATTCACAGCTGAGTTCTGTAAGAAATTTAAAGATTTAATGCCAATAACCCTCAAACTCTATAATGAAATTGAAAGCAAAGCAATTCTTCCTAACATATTCCTGGAGGGAAGTATTACCCTGATACCAAAACCAGAGAAAGACTCAACCAAAAAAGAGAACTACAGGCCAATCTCCCAAGTGAGCATAGATGCAAAAATCCTCAATAAAATACTACCAAACAGAAGACAACACATCAGCAAGAAGATTATACACCATGACCAGATGGGATTCACCCCAGGGATTCAGGGATGGTTCAATATACACAAAACAATAAATATAATACAGCATATCAACAGAACCAAAGGAAAAAAATCATATGATTATCCCAACAGATGCAGAAAAAGCTTTTGATGAGGTCCAGCACTCATTCATCATAAAAACTCTACAGAAAATCAGAAGAGATAAAATCCATCTATGATAAACCAACAGCTAACATCACACTAAATGGACAAAACCTGAAAACTTGCACTCTGAAATCAGAAACAAGGATGTCCACTATCACCAATCCTATTCAATACAGTTCTAGAAACATTAGCCAGAGCAATTAGACAAGAGAAATGAAAAGAGTGAAATAAAAAGAATAAAGATAGGAAAGGAGGAAGTTAAAATTCTCCATTATTGCAGATGACATGATACTCTACATAAAAGACCCCAAAACTCCACTAAAAGACTTCTAGATTTAATAACCAAATTCAGTAGCATAGCTGGGCAAGGTGGAGCACACCTGTAATCCCAGCACTCAGGAGGCTAAGACAGGAGGATCCTTGTGAGTTCCAGGCCAGCCTTGGCTACAAAGTGAGCTCAAGGCCAGCCTGAACTACAGAGTGAGACCTTGTCTCAAAAAGACAAAAAACAACAAACAAAAAAACCCTAAAGAAATTCAGTAGCATAGCAGAATACAAAGTCAACACTCAAAAATCAATAGCATTCCTGTACACAAACACACTCACTGAGAGAGAAATTAGGGAAACCACACCCTTCACAATAGCATAAAAAATCAAATACTTAGGAACCAATCTAAAAGCAAGTAAAAGATCTATACAGTGAAAATTACAGTACCCTGAAAAAAGAGATAGAAGAAGATTTCAGAACATGGAAAGATATTCCTTGCTCATGGATAGGAAGAACCAACATTGGGAAAATGGACATATTCTCAAAACCGTTATACAGATTTAATGCAATCCCAATCAAAATACTATTAGCATACCTCATCGATATAAAGAAAACATTCCTAAAATTCATCTGGAACTAGAAGAGACCTAGAATAGCAAAGGCAATCCTGGCCAACAAAGGCAAGGCAGGAGGCATCACAATCCATGAACTGAAATTATGCTACAAAGCTACTGTGACAAAATCAGCATGGTACTGGGAAAAAAAGCAGACCTGAGGATCAATAGAACAGATTAAAAGGTGTAGGCACAACTACAAACACACCCACCTTATCTTTGACAAAGGGGCCAAACATGTTCATTGGAAGAAAGATAGCCTCTTTAATAAATGGTGCTGGATAAACTGCCTTTTCACACGCTGAAAAATAAAACTAGACCCATGTCTATCACCATGCATTAAAGTCAAAATGGATCAAAGAAGTAAATATTAAAACAGAAACATTAAATCTACAGGAAGAGAAAGTAGATAGAATTCTTGAAGACATAGGGGTAGGCAGAGAGTTCATGAACAAAAACCAAACTGCACGAGAAATACTTCAAAGAATCAGCAGCTGGGCCCTTATCTTATTAAAAAGTTTTGCACATTAAAAGAAATCACCAGCAGAAGAAAGAGAAAACCCATGAATTGAGAAACCCATGAATTTCACCAACTGTTCCTCAGACTAAGAATTTCTATCTGGAACATATAAAGAATTTTAAAAAATCAGGCCCCCAAAATTCAAAGACCCAATCCAAAAATGGGCATCTGAGATGAATGCACACTTCCCAGATGAAGAAATATAAATGGCAAATAAATACATGAAAAAATGTTCAACATCATTAGTCATTCAAGAAATGCAAATTAAGCACCTGCCTGGCAAGCGCGAGGTCCTGAGTTTGATTTCCAGTACCAAAAAAAAAAAAAAAGCAAATTAAAATAACACTGAGATTCCATCTCACCCCACAATGAATGGCTTCATCAAAAAATCAACTAACAACAAATGCTGGTGGGGCTGTGGGGAAAAAGGAACCCTTCTCTACTGTTGGTGGGAGTATAGACTGGTACAACCACTGTGGAAATTTCTCAGAAAACTAGGATTAGAGGTCCCATTCAACCCAGGTATTCCCCTCCTGGGTATTTTTCCAGAAGAATTAAAAGCATCATATCTCAGGAACATATGTGTAGCCATGTTTACAGCAGCACAATTTGCTATAGTTAAATCTTGGAAACAACCCAAATGCCCATCAACTGAGGAATGGACAAAAAAGATGTGCTATTTTTATACAATGGAGTATTACTCAGCTATAAATAGGAAAGGTAAACTCGAAGATTTTATAGGTAAATGGGTGCAACTAGAGGCCATACTTATAAGGGAAATAAATCAGATTTGTATGTGGAAACGTCACATTGTCTCCCTAGCATACGAAATTGAAAGAGTAAATAAGATCCAAAATCTATAATAGATATTGTGAAAGGGAAAGAAACTGCTCAAAAGGAAGAACACCTGGGATGGGGGAAAGAAGAAAAGAAGGGGTGGGAAAATATGTATGTATGTGTATGTGTGTATATATACGTGTGTGTGTGTATATATATATATATATTCACACACACGATAACTAAATAATTACACTACTAATTTCTGTTAGTTCATTGAAAGGATCAGTTAGTGCTTATATTGTTTGATCAATTTACATGCCTATATCTGGTAATCTGAGCAATTGCTCTGAAGATAACAATATGGAATATAATAACCACTGTTAATTTCCTAAAAAAATAAAAATGAAAAAGATAAAAAGGGCTCAAGATGTTGCTCAATGATAGATTTCATTTGTTTAGCCTGCATAAGGCCCTAGGTTCAATTCCCAATACAAAACAAAAAGAAAAATAAAGAAAAGAAATTATTTCAGTGGCTTATAAGTGTTTAAGAAATGAAATATTCTTATGTCATAGAGTCCAGTGGGTGAATAGAGACCATATTTTTCTTAGTGAACATCACGAGTATTCTCTTCTCATGCTTCCACATGGAGGAACTTCCTCAACAGGAAAGATCCAGAGCATATATGTTGGTCTGTCCCTCTCATGCACACAGAGGAGGCACTCACTTCTGTGACCAGTGCATGTGGTAGAAATACTAACTTCAGGAAAATAAGTGACTAAAAGTCACACCAAAGACCTGTAGAATAAAGATTCTATCTGACTGCAAAGTTCTAATATTCTTGATATTCTGCCTTCCAAATTCCCTACTTTTTACTCTCCTTCTCGTAAAATTTTGCTTTTCCCACAAAAACTTGTGCTTTTGCTGTTCAACAAATCCCCTTTTGTAAACATGGTGAGCTTGAGATTTGTTTAAGGGTCAACTGTTAAAGAAAAGTACTTATTTAATTTCTTGAACCCCTCAAATTATCTACAAGCACGTTTTTCACTAGACTCCTCTGAAGGGTCGTGTTTTTAGAACTTCACATTTCATCAGTATAAACAATCACACATTATTTGTGAGCAAAGCCCTTTGCTAAGCCACTGGCTTCATTTGATAATATCAGTGATGAAAGAGAAACACTACGATACTGCATCTGCCATTAATCTCTAAGCATCAGCCTTTGCATCAATTGCAAGTCATTTATTGTGGAATCTGTCACAGAACATAATGACTTATACCAATTGGGACTTGCAATTGCTCCTCTTTAAGGGGGCTTCCAAAACAATGAAAAGCTGTGAAGTGCAGTATATGAAACATAATATTTCTTTATCTCTCATTTACTTTAATTATTAACATGTTAATTTTGCATGTGTTAAATGCTCTAAGAAGACTTAATAGTGAAGACCTGATCGACTATGACATACTAAATCACATAAATATAACAGATCAGAATTTTGCTAATTATAAAAAACAAGCTGGGACACTATACACAAAACAAAGATCCCTTCTTTTGATCTCAATATGACTTCCCAAGTAAGGGAATCAGGATGGCTTGTTAGATAACAAAAGGTAATAAATCCTGCCTGTTGCAATTGGACTGCTGTACACAAGATCTGATTTTGTGTAAACTCTGCATCATTAATGAACCTAAAAATTGTTTAAATTAGCAAAGCATGCTGAGATTTGAAACTACACAATTATTTCTCCTCAGAGAAAGGAAAATAACAGAACATTAAAATGTTTATAGTGAAAAAGTGCCTGTCTTATCAACAGGTGGATTTTTCTTCACGAGGTCACTGCATCCTGCTTTGTTTCAGACAAAGGACCCTGGCCTATTTCAATGGCCTCTCCACTCATAGTCTAATTACAGGCTGTTTGGCTCTGGCATCTGTGCCACTAAACAGGATCAACGTGTTGGTGAAAGTCACAAACCCAGAGCTGACTCTTGAGCCAATTCTTTAAAAACTAGATATACTATCACATTTACTTATCTTTGGTAAGGTCCTTTTTTTTAAACAAAGACATACAAACAGAAATCATATTGATGAGTAAAGGTAAACCAAGCTTTAAATTCCTTAAAAGAATAAACAAAGTGTACTATGAAGCAAAACTGGCTACCGACTTCTGTGCAGCCTTGAATTTCATGAATGGGGATGGCAAGGTTGTATAATCAACCCAGTTTCTATGGCATGCCTTTGGCCTGACCTCCAATAAAGCAAGAAAACTGGCAGGGTTCATGCACTACGCAGCAGCAGCAGAGACATCATTCCTTGTTCTCTGAGGTGTTTTTATTCTTTGTTTATGCATTTAAAGGCTTATAAATTTTTATGAACTGTTTGTGAGGTAAATACAACAGGGTGGCAATATGACAGCTCCAGAAGCTCAGTCCCACAGCCAGCTCAGTACTTTCCATTTTGACACCATAAACCGGATCATCGAGCTTACCCCACACCACATTTGGAGGTGCTGCCTTAACCTTCTCAGGGCACTAGGTTACTACTTATGAATGTGGTAAACACACTCTAACCATCCAACAAAAACCTGGAGGGAATCCAAGTCACTGTGTCTCTGAGAGCCAAGGTTAGGGCTTTAGGGTTTGGCCCGTGTGTCTGTCATTTCAGTATCTTGATGTATCTGTCTCACAATCCACCCATCAACATTTCCAAATCTCTGCATCTATAAAATACAGCTTCCCTTTACAGCTTCAAGTTTAAACTGTCAAAGCATTATTCAGCAGATAATTCTGAAGCAGTCAGATAGTATGCTCAATTAACGAAAGACTCTACAAGATCAATATTAAGATATAATCTGGCCATTTACAAGGAATCAAAAATGAACTAAGTCTACTGACCAAGCAAATCCGGCACTCTTTACAACCCCTTTATGCCTATTATAAACACTAATCATATGGAAGACGTAAAAAGTAATCAATGACAAAACACTCTCTAGAAATGAACAAGCTTGCTTACCCAGCACAAATCCACTTTAATATATCATTTATCCACCAACAGATATTGTCACTGATGCCAGAAATCAAATGAAATGTTGACTCTATGCAGAATGACTAATATGGAGGGTTATCTCTTTTTTTTAGAATACGCCTGAGATTCTATATGCTACATACATGTGTTATCTATAATATGCACATGCACATATAAAAGAATGAATAAAGGCAGCTGCAAAACTTCCTAACATGTTATAGTCATAATTAACGAAGATAGGAATGAAAACACTAGACTGCAGTCTTTTGGAGGCAGGAGCTCATAATCCCCAAAGATTCAGAAGCATTACCTCATTGCAGCCTTGAGACAAGCTGAGCATTCACTCTAGGTCTTACCCAGCATCCACCGGTTCACACAAAGACAACAGAGGCGTGACCAATCACATTGTGGCTAGCAGGCACTGTTTCAAAGCCCTCTCCCAATATTACCCATTGACATGCTCACTGGCAGCCTGCTGAACTTGTCGTCATGGCAACACATCCCAGCTGCTCACCGAGGCTTGTTATATTACTTTTCCTTTTCATCACTCACTTAGCTAATTAAAAATTTAGAACTATGTTTTGCATGTTGGATGCAAATTGAAACAATGCAGGGTCTTTTTTCTCTTCTATTTTCTCTCTCTCCCTCATTTTTTTTTTCAATGGAGCTTTAAAAAATGCTGGGAAAAGCTATTTGAAGGACACTCCCATGAAGTCCCAATATAACCAATCAATAGAAAGACTGCATGAGGCTGTAGCCAGATGGAATTTGTCGCTAAACCTAATCTGCAGCAAAGCAAAACCAAACCATGAACATCACTAAAGATGTTCTTCCTGTTTTGAAAACCATAAGCCAATTCGGCACAGATTATTTATGTTGCAATATTTGCATTATTCGGGGCCAAAACATTCTTTTAAATATTTTTATTTAACATGATTCTGATTTAAAGCAGCTTTACCCATAATTCTATAATGCAAACAGAGTAAATAAATAAATAAAGCACAGACAGAAGATCCGGTAAAAACTGCCAATATGGTAAGTGCTTAAAGAGGTCCCCAGCAAAAAAGCACGCCAGTGAACCTGCCACATGTTTTACATCTGACCACCAAAATGTACCATGGCTGGGAAAAGACAGAAACAGCAGCCTGGCATTTGAGAAACCATGGGAAGAAAATGCCAGCCTTTGTTTACCAAAACACAGAAAAATAAATTAAAGCTCCCAAAGTGTTTCAAAGATGATAGCTCACATATATCACCTTTTTGAAAAGTCCCCCTCTACCTTTAGTTATACCTTAATCACTGGAGTTGATAACAAAGGTATTCTTAGAATTAACAGGCACATAATTCATGATATTTCAGTCTGTTGTATAACATATTTAATAGAGTAGAAAGAAAATTATAACTTGAAATCCTGTTCATTATAAATAAGCAGACATGACAAATATCAAAGTTTTGAGGGTCCAAATGTTTGAGCTAATGGAAAACATCTGCAATAATTTCAATTAAATTGGAAAACAAGATCTCAAAAACAAGTTGGGAGAGGTGGCTGGGTTTCTGTTCCCTCCTAGGTTGGTCATTTTTTCTGCTCACTTTTCTCAGTGTAAAATAATTCAGAACTGCCAGATTTACACATTCAATTCACAAACACAAAAAAATATAATCAAGCAGGCTGGCCATATCCTGTCCAGCACTGCCCACATCCCTAAATTTTCAGATCTACTGTCAAATATTATTGGAGCAAAATCTCTCCACCGAGATAGTTAGAAACTTCAACCGCACTGCAATGAGTCCCACTTTGTCAGTGAAGGACAGGGGAGGAATGCAGGCCTGGGAAAGTCAGGCAGAAATGACAGGCAGGGCTGTCCTGGGTATCGAAGGTAGAACCTGTTTACTTCCTCCCTGTCATCTCACTCAAGTATTCAACAGATGGAGCATCCAGGAGAATCTCTCAGTTAACTGTAGTGGAGAGCAAACAGTATCTCCCAACTCCCACTAAAATGACAGTAAAGATTTTTTTTTTTAAAAGGAAAGAAAAACAAGAGGGAAGATGAAAACAAATGAAGCCAGCAAATAATTCTGGAAGTCAGGAAACCAGATGGATGAGAAGTAGCTGAATTAAGAGTGAGGGAAATTTAAATATATATACAGGAGGAAATGCCAACCACGCATGGTGGTGTGGGTGTAGTCGTGCTGAAGTAGTTGTGTGTGTATGGTGAGCCTGAAAAAATTAGTAAATATGTGGGAGAAGGGAGATACGCATTCAGACTGGAGGAAGTAAAGGAAGAGCCCCATGGTATCACTATATAGGGTGTGTGTGTGTGTGTGTGTGTGTGTGTGTGTGTGTGTAACTGTCCATTCTCTAGAAGCAGTGCTACCCCAGTAGCAGTAAGTACACACAGCATTCACAACTCTGGGTTCTAAATACCATTCCCTATTAAAGGAAATGAGAGTTCCTTAGAGAAACAATGGTTCCTATGTAGGTTCAAAGCAGGAAAAACATGAGTGAACCTGGAATTGTAGGCTCAAAATCTACTAAGGATATCTCAAAAGACATGGGGACCCAATTGAAAGGGTTTTTTTTTTTTTGGCCACACTGGGAACAAGTTGGACACAAAACAGCGTATCTGTAAAAGTCTAAAAAAATTGAAATAAAAAGACCTCATGAGTTCATTGTGATACAAAACCAAAAAAATCACAAGATATGCAGAAAAGGATAGTACTTTAAAAAAAAAACTAGTGAATGTCAATTCATAACTTCAGAGGAAATTACAGAATTACAATATTCCATATTCGTAACTGCACTTACAGTAAGTGATCTGAGCAATTAGTGAGGCATGATAAAACCGTAAGGTAAAAGTGGTTGAGCAAGCTATTAATATAGTCTTGAAATATCAACAGAGGGCTTACTTTCTAATTACAAAAAGAGAAACACAATGGCAAAACCAAGCGAACAAAATCATACTCACATGATCAAATTTAGTTATCACCAATGAAACAAAGAGCCACTATGTACCTCCTAATGCTATGCACTAAAAAAAAACCACAACACAATCTATGCAGCATCCTTACAAATGAAAATGTTTCACTGAAGTCTAATCACGAAATAACCAAAAAACTTCAAATGGAAGAACATTCTACAAAACAATTGACATGTAATGTTCAAAAAGGTCAATGTCATAAAAGACAAAAGAGCTAGAAAATTGCAAAATATTGAAAGAAAGACACATAACTAAATACAACGTGTGATCCTTCCCATTTGGAATTTTAAAAAATAAGAATTAAAAGCAGAAGATACGGGATAACAGGACAAATTTAAACATGAATGCACCCTGGGTAACGGTATTATGTCATATTCTCTGTCTACATTTGGCAATCCTAGTTTTACTATGTAAGATGATGTCCATGTTCTCGAGAAATGTACCCCTAAAAGGTTAAGTATTATGATGTTTGCAATTACTATCAAATGATACAGAAGAAATGGATAGATGAATTGATAGATGGATGGATAGACAGATAGAGGCAACAAGAAGCTTAACCAGCAAGAGGTTAACTATTAGTAAACCTGAGTAAAAGGTATGCCTGTTTACTTTGTAACTTTTATGTTGCAAGAAATAAAAGCTATGAAGAAGAAAGAATGCTGGAACAGTTCTAGAATATAACGTGTAATGTAAATGTGCTGACTCCACAAAAGGAATGTAAATACTATGCACTGAAAATATGTACCAAAAAAAGAAGGAGATCAACAGATAGGTGGGGAAGAGATGAAAAAAGGAATCAAAATGTATTATGTAAATGTATCTGCTCTCTACAAAGAACACAAGCATTATTTACTGCACACATGTACCAATAATAAAAAAGGGATACAGATAGTATTAAAGGTGAGGTTTGCAATGGGACAGAAAACAGGACCACTGCTTGAAAAACTTTATAAAAGACACTGAGATACACAGTCACACTTCTCCAACACAGCTATCTCTCCACCTAAGCAGATGATAGAAATTTTACACTCTAGAGAGGTTAAATCAGCCTGATTAACTTAGGTATGCCAATTATGGTTTCAAGAGGGAATCAGGTACTGAATAAAATGGTATTACGTGAAAACTGCCGTAATCAGATTCCAGAATGCCAACAGTCAGTCTGGAGACTGGTGGCATTTTTGAGAGAAATTGCTTGATGGAAAATACTGTATTCCTCACACATCACTCCTTACGTAGGCCTGATGGGACAAGTTTCACCCCCAAAGAACTTCCAAACAGCACTTTAGTGCCTCTAGATATCAAAATAAGAAAAAAACTAGAAAACTTTTTAAAAATGCAGACACAAAGCAGAAGACTCCTCTACCAAATGCCTATAACTCACAATCCTAGGAAACTACTACAGATGGAGCTCAGCAAAATAAAGAAGTAAATCAAGAAACAGGAAGATATGTGGCTTAGAAAACAATGAATCCAACACAGGAGTGTGTTACAGCTATGTCTAGATGTCCCCCCAAAGCCTCAGGTAGTCATAAGTGGGGCTTTTCAGAAATGGCTGGATCTAGAGTGTGTGATGCTAGGATTAAATGTGTGATGCTGATATTGAGGGTGTGTGATGACTAAATTAGTCCACTGATTGGTTTGGCATAGTTCTGAGTGTGGATAATGGGAAGGTCCACCCTGGATGTAAGTGCTACCCATCTTAAGGATAGAATATAAGGGACAGAAAGAGGGCTGCTGCCATCAACTACTGCTGCTCCTTTACTACTTGCTGCTCTGTCTTCTGCCTGCCATGAACTGTTTCTCCTCTGCCATTCTACCCTACCTTAGAGCCAGCCAACTGTGAACTGAAACTTCAATAGACTGTGAGCTACAACAAACCTGTCCTTCTTTAACTTTGGGTGTCAGGTATCTTTGTCTCAGCAATGAGAAAAGTAATGAAGACAGGTGGTGAGAAGAAAACTCCCAAATAACAGCTCTTGGCTTGCCTAGACAGGAACTAAGCCAGATCAAAGGAGGAAGAAGCAGTGTTGTCAAAGGAAAATCTTTAAGAAAAGAGAAAAATGGAAAAATGGTTTGAGATCTAAGAACTCCTGAGGAAAAATATTGGTGGGTGTCTGGCATATCCGGTAGAGCATTTGGTGGAAAAAAGTAAAGATATATAAAAATATATGCAATTTAAAAAGAAAATATTAGCTCCAAGCAAAAAAAATGGTTGTGTAAGAAAGTAAGTGTACTAATAGTACAATACCTCATTCTTCAAATAAAAATTACATAGTCTTCATAATACGAACACTGATTATTGATTTATGGTTAAATTCCTGTGTAACTACATTCAGGGGATGAGAGTAGGGGAAGCAAGTGTATTAGGAGGCTGAGTTTTATTTACCCAAGTAGTAAGACAAAAGTTAAAACCTAAAAGTAACAAATAAATAAAAGCATTACATAACTACACTCTTCAGAAATAACAAAGAAACAACTACTTTAAGGAGACTGCCCTTGGGAAGTGGGAATCAGGAATGGTTGAGGACAGCATGTGCTGGGTGATTTGTATTTTTCATAATACTGAATAGTTGGGTATTTGTGTTTATCATATTAGTTGCATTACTTGACCTCACCTATATACATAGTTATCATTGTAAAAGTAAAAAATGTATAATAAAAAAACTAAGGAATAAGGCTTCAGTAGGGCAGAAATTAATTCACTGAACAGATCTATACTGAATATTTCCCATGGGTTCTGCCCATAACGAGAGGCACTCTAGCCTACCATTTTGGATATTCTTTTAGTTTCTACCCTTTTCATTTATTAAAAAAGAATTAATCATGAAAGTAAATTTTTTGCCTAGAACCATTAAAAACTTTACCATAGTGGTGATAAAGAGGTCATTTGTAAACATGAAGCCATTTTCAAAGACTGAGGTCTAGAATCCTAGTTATGCAAAAGCATGACAAATTTCAATCACTCACTTATTTAATTTCATTTACATTATTGACATTTATTTAGTAAACATTTGTTAAAGACTGATCTTCTGCCTCTCTTAAGTACTAGCTATGCCACTCTGATCAACTTTTTAATTTCCTAGGGTCTTACATTCTTTATCTCCAGAAAGGGCATAATAATAATAATGCATATATCATAACTAGCATGGAGCCCAGAAAAAAATGCTAGATTCAGTTATTACTCATACTATTACAAATGAAGCCCTAAGCTTGCCACTAAGATAAAATACGACTAAGAGACACCAACTGTTCACCAGATCTCCTAATGGGGTGGGAGAAAATGCCAATAAAGAAGCAATTACAATGTGAAAGCAAGAAGAATAACAGGGAATGGCACTAGGAGCTATGTTTCCAGTATGTCATTTCTCCTGACCCCTGTATGAAAGGATAGCCTTTCCAAAATAAATCCCTAAAACACTAGTCCCAGAAAATACTTCTTTAATAAAAAGTATTGTGATCAAATCAATCTGGAAGATACCACACTGTACATCCCTTTGGGAGGTCACCACCCATGCTGACATATGTGAGGATCTACATCATTTTATATTACAGAAAATGCTTTAATCCAGAATAACCCAAACTGATTGGATCATGGACCTTACTTTTATTTTGCTGCTCATATAGTAACTTTTTAAAATTCCCTTTTGCTTTTCCCAATTATTCTGATAATTTTAAAAGCCTTCAAATTTTTACAAGTATCATTTAATAGAAAATTCCCTTAACTAATTTACTTTGGTGAGGAACAACCTAGAATATACTATATCAATGAGCTCTATATATACTTTTGAATATGACCATAGTTGATTTCAAGTAATTCAGAACCAAGAATTTAAAAACTCTAATGAAAGATTTTTAGAACAAAACAACTGGTAATAGACTCTTTACTCTTTTATTTAGAAGAATACTGAGTCATGGGCAATTGCTGAAGCTGAGTGCATTGGGCTTTTTAAAGTATATGTGACAATCTGTACCATAAGATTTCTGCTAGAACAACTTCTCTTTAAATAAGGTAGTGTGTGGGTTTTGCCAGAGTTGTCCTATTTTGAAGTATGCATGGTGGATTATTTTACATTCACTTGCTTCTTGCCTTTTGAGAAAACTCATAAATACATTCTCTCTGTACTCAAGTTTTCTGAGAAAGAGAATCTGGATGCCCGATGTTGTTTATCCACAGAAAACCAAACTGCTTTAATGTGTGAAAACTAAAAAGCGCTCTAGGAAAGCGCTGGATGGTGAAGACAGTCGCTCACCTACTTTTAAAACTGGATAAGAGACCATCTTCTTCTAAATCATGAATGAGAGTATCTGTGGAAAGGTAGCAATGGCAATTTCCCTTTCTTCAGTCTGTTCCTCTTCTCTTCCCTGGTGCCCAATCCTACTGCACCCTGTAGGAAGAGCAGGTTCCTAAAGTGCCTCCATGTCACCCTGCCATTCCCTAGAGTGAAGCCTTTCAACTACGCCCCTTTGTCCTTCTGAGGGGCTAGCACCTGTTCAACATGGGCTGGAAGAGATTTCTGTCATGAACTCACCTAATGGCTCCAACCATGTCTCTTGACAGCCAGGCCCTCCTCTGCCTCTACCTCTAGCTTCTGAAATCAGCCCTGGGCTCGCCACTGCCTACTCTCTCAAAACACTGAGCTTCTCCCTTTTTTGTCTAGAGTCCACAACACACTTCTGTATCTCCCCACCCCATGTGGCTCCATGCCCTCCCACCTCCTCACCTCACAGTGAATTTCACCAACGCCGATGACTTGCCCACTTCCCTCATGGAGGACTTCTGGTGACTTCCTGGGGCATCAGTCTTGTCTCTTCCCTGGTCATTCACAGGTCCCCACAAGCTCCAGCCACACCAGTCTCCCCACTGCTGCCTCAGTGTGCTGCCTAAATCACACTCCCCACTGAATTTGATAAGAGCCTTTTCTGTTTCCTACATGCTTCTCTCTCCTTCTCCTACTGCATGGCAGGTCTGTGAAGGCAGGCACTAGCTCAGTTTTGCTCACTGAGGGTGTCCTCAAATCACCCTCTACAGTTAGATTGTAGCCAGCCACACAGTCAGTCTCCATAAGCATGTGCTAAATGGGTAAATGAGTGAACAGTGTCTTTATCTACTGGGTGAAATAAAAATAGAATTTCAGACTCTCTGAAATAGCACCCTTCTCTAAAATAGCAACATAATTTAATAAGAATGTAATGTAGTTAGCACATTAATCAAATATCATAAAAATGCTGTGCAATGGTGAGAAGGGCATGCCCAAAATGAAAACTTTATGACTTTGAATTCACATTATTAACTGTTACTAGGAGACCTTAAACCTCAGGGGGCCACGATGTGAGAAGTGGGGTGAGGTGAACTGGCCAGATGCGGGACCAAAATAATCAGCAGAATGAAGCAGCCACATGTGAAAGCACTGCCTGTAAAGTACAATTTGGCTAAACTTCTACATTTACGAGACCACTAGCCTAAAACAACAAGTGTACAGTCAGAAAGATATGATTAAAAATGTAAAATAATCTTGTGAAAATCTGAAATGCACTGGTATTGAAACCAAGAAAGCACAGCAAATCACAAATCCAGACTACTAGGATCATAATCATAGTTTCTTAAAATTAAAAGAATAGAAAGAAAACTGATACTTTTGAATTTAAACATCTAAAGAATTAATACTGCAATGGTTTTAAATTCTGCCTATGTATGTGGTTAGTAATTTGGCTCCTTAGTTTTTGTGACTTAAATCACTTCTGATGTCTCTCTCCTCTCACTTCATCTTTTTTATCTTTCCTGTGTCACTGGTGGCTGTGAACACTGCTTCACTCTCATTTTGACACCAATAACTAATTTCTTCATGAAAACATTCAAGAGTTATAAAACTGTAACACCACTGCTCTGTAGAGCTTTTGTTTGTAGATCACTATTTTTCTCATGATATCTAAGAATTAGCACCCTTGGTTCAGTAATGCATAAATTAGGGTCAGGGAGAAGCAAAGATCCAAGAGCATTAGGAGTCCCCACTAAGTACCAGGGACAGTACCTGTTCTCTCCATCACAGCAGCAACTCAGTAGGCTAAGCCTCGTTATTTTAATTTTAAGAATAAAACATTCATAAGTTAATAGCTTATCCAGATGCTACACAGACACTAAACCAATAGCCTCAAGAGCACCTGGATCCCTGCCTAGTGATTATTTCCCAAACTGTGTTGAATTAACAGTAACATGAAGCTAGATTGAAAAATACTCCACCTGCCAATTTTGAAAAGCTATGTATCAAGTTGAGAACAAATAGTAAATGTACAAGCTCAAAGTAGCCTATCTATTGGTTTCTTTGTTTTGAAAGGAAATCAGTGTTTACATAAGTGTCAAACATCTCCCTCTACTTAATCTTGAATGAGTTTGTTACAGTGAAGCCTTGTAACAATTTGGGATAGCACAGATCCAAGTCCAACATCAACTAATTATGATACCATAGGGTAAATAGGCATGGTAGTGGCCATGCTGCACACCTATAATTCCAGCACTCTGGGAGGCTGAGGCAGGAGGATCACAAGTGTGAGCCCAGCTTGCATAACACCAAGATTTAGTGAGACTCTGTTTCAAAATAATGAACAAACAAATGGGCTGGGAATGTAGATCAGTGTAAAGGCCTTGGGTTCAATTGGTAGCAAGACATACACACACACACACACACACACACACACACACACACACACACATCATAGGCAAAAGTGTAGTGGAACGTGATACTCTGCTTGGACAAACAAGAAAATCACAACAATGACAAAAGAGCCCATAAGGAGAAGCAAGGAGCAGGACATTCCAAGAACTGAAAATACAAAGCCAAATACAAAAACCAGAGTACACACATTTATTGGGTACTGAACTATTACTTTATTTAATCCTCAAAACAATTCAGTGAGGTAGTGCTATTATTTGCTTTTTTACGGATAGGGAAGTAGAAGCATGCAACATCTAAAAAAAGAGAAGAGGTCTGTTTGTACCCAATGAGCCACAACAGGGTATACTTTAGAATGAGCTTTACATATGAGAAGCAAAAGACAGGCTCATTCCCAAACTACACAATTAATATACTAGTAAATATGGGAGCCAACAATTAAATATTAGTTATTATCAAATTCTTGCCATGTACCTGGCACTTTCCATATATGTAATCTCACCCAGTCCTCACTACAGCAATACTCTCCAAATCAATTATTACTACAGTAAGTAATGAGAAAACTGAGGCTTAAAAAGGTACATCATTTGCCTGAGGTCACACAGTAATCCAACAAATCCTGACTTCAGAGCCTGGAATCAAGTCAGGCTGACTAAAAAGTCCAAAGTTTTAACCACTATGCCACACTGCTACTTATTAAACACTGAGAGGCCATCTGAGGCAATTAATAAGTGTTTTTCGCTTGAACTCTACCAATATTTCATATTAAGTTGTTTTTAGAACAAGACCAGTTATACCTAGGAAATCTCACTGTGTTCTTTCCAAATTCATTTACCCTGAGAGTCCATTTACATAGAAAATATTTTAAATTGTTCCATTTTAAAAACTGCAGTCCTATGGGAGCTATGCAGCTACATTCAAAATGGTTTTATTCAGATTTAGAACATTAAGCATTTTACGACTGAAGTTTTTTAAAGAGCCTAGAGAAATCTATTCTAAAGGAGGATGAGATGACTACAGTTCTTAGCAAGAAGCAAGGAAATGATGGGACCCAGCAAAACAAATTGAAGATAAAAGAACACACTGAATAAAGATGAGTGACATTTCCAAAACTCTTAGTCAGAACCTAAATTACAAGTGCCCTTCATTTTTCACTAAACCGGTGTGCTTTGATTTCAGTGATACAAAACAACTTTGCTATACCATGTTAAGTGGATTTCCTTAGCCCTCTATAACAGTTACAATCCCCTAAGAAAATGGAACCTTCTTTGTTTTCACAAAACTTCTCAGGAAAAACACTACGGGTTGCATTTTCAAGTGCAGCCTATAAGCCTTCACGATGACTGGTATCCAATAATAGGGAAGTGAACACTACTAACTTTTGTTCCAACTACAGATGGAACCCAGAAATATCTATAACATCTATGGGACAAAATTATTAACTGTTTTATCAATTCCACAAATCCACTCTAGTCAATAAATAATTAGTAAGTCACCTTGCTTTTGCTTTCTCATTCACCAGTGAATGAGTAGGGTGTATCACCACAACCCTGCTCAGCGTGGCCTCATGCCAAAATGACACCTGTGTCTCCTCCACCTCCACTGCCCAGATTCTGTGACTGAGATTCTCCTATAGGTTCTCTTTTTGTAAAAAATTTTAAAACACAAGAGAACTCAGGGACTGCATAAAAAAAATCCTGTGTAGCTACCAACCCAAAGCAATTGCTGAAATTTTGTCATAACTAAAAATATGAAACCTTTCAAGTGAAGATAATGTGTGAAAGTCTCCATAACCAGATTTAATTACTCTCATGATCTTGACACTGATCAATCCACTACATTTAAAACATTTTTAGGTATGTAAATGTGTATGCAAACAGTATTTGCTATTTTAGGTGCATAATAAAACAACTTATGGTCCTTACTGTATGTCATCCTATAACTGTGTCTGTCTTATTTGCTGATGTGCCATGAGCACAAGGCCCAGACACAGTAGACATTTATATAAATATTTGCTCAATGAATAAAAGAAAGGTTTATAGTAGGGAAATTCCATAATTTTCTCAATAAATATATTATTTATTAATTGACACCTTGACATGTTCCAATGCAAACAGTGAATTTATACCCAAATGATCTTTTCACTTACATATTTTACATGCATGCTCAATAAATACCCAATGAGTACTAATATATTATTAATGCAGTATTTCATATGTTATTCACTAGAATTTGGAAGACTCAAATATCACAGTCCCACATGAAGTATCTCAGTTAAGCAGTGATATTCAAAGCAAGGCATGTTCTCCTAGACAGGTAGCCTCTGTCTTCATTCAACACAGCCTGTTCAGATGCTCCCTTAGCAACAGGGATGAACTGGTAAATAACTATAATATCACCCTGATTTAGTATTTTTTTTATTTTAAAGAGAATTTAAAGACAATAACAAAATAGCAACAACACAGACAAAAATAAAACAACACAGAAACAATAAAAATGATACAAGGTTTCAAAACAAAATGACAGGAATTAACAGTGGTGTTACATTACATATTGTTATCTTCAATGAAGTTGCTCAGATTGCCAGATGTAAGAATGCAAGATTGATCAAACCATTAAAGAGAATAAAAAGTAATTTTAAAAAACACATTAGAAACAATACAGAGCTTCACTAAACAAGATGGTAGGAATTCACCAATAGTTGTTATACTGCATATTGCTGTCTTCAAATTAGTTGTTCAGATTACCAGATATAAGCATGCAAAATTGGTCAAAAAAATTTAAGCATTAACTGTTCCTTTCAATAAACCAATAGACATCAGCAGTACAATTATCCCAGCTATCCTTCCTAGTGTAAGAACCTGAAAGAGTAAATAAAACCCAAAAGGTACAAAAGATATTGTGAAAGGAAAATAAATTACCCTGATTTAGTATTGCCAAGCATTCTGTTAAGTGTTCTCCAACTTCCTAGATAGAATTATTCTCTTCCTGTAGGTACTCAGAACATATATGAAACTGCAATGCATTTTTCTAGTTTTTTGTAGTTCAACATTTTTATTTTTTTAAAGAGAACTTAAAAAATAACAAAATAACAACAACATAGACAAAAACAGAACAAAGCAAAAACGATAAAAATGATACAAGGTTTCAAAACAAAACGATATGAATTAACAGTGCTTGTCATGTTACATATTGTTATCTTCAACAAAGTTGCTCAGATTACCAGAGGTAAGAATGCAAGACTGATCAAACAATTCAAGAGAATAAAAAATAATTTTAAAAAATTAGGATACAGAGTTTCACTAAACAAGATAGTAGAAATTCAACAATGGTTGATCTATTGCATATTGTTGTCTTCAAATTAGTTGTTCAGATGAGGGAAAGGAGAAAAAGAA
The DNA here is from genome assembly GCF_000276665.1 of Chinchilla lanigera. Classification (NCBI taxonomy): domain Eukaryota; kingdom Metazoa; phylum Chordata; class Mammalia; order Rodentia; family Chinchillidae; genus Chinchilla; species Chinchilla lanigera. The sequence continues at coordinate 24,944,671 of NW_004955403.1, forward strand.
AAAAGGAAGGAAATATATATCTATATATTATCTATATATATATATATATTTATATCTAGCTGGGATAATTGTACTGCTGATTCTAATGGTTTATTGAAAGGAATGGTTAACTCTTAATTTTTTGACAATTTTGCATTTTTCTAGTTTTATACATCTGTCTTCTCTACACCAAACCATGGGCTTCTCAAGGGTGAAACTGATATTTTTAAATAACCTGAAATCTGTAGCATTTACTACAATGCTCTGGAGGACACCCCTGGCTAAAAGAAATTGTTTTAAATCATAAAACTCAGGAATGATTTGATACCTCCATTTGTCCTCAGATGCCTTCAATTCTTGATCACACTATATTTATTTTTTAAATGTTTTAATATAGGAACTTTTAAACATATTCAAGAGTTGGCAGAACAGTATCCTCAACTCCCAAGTACTTATCTTTCAGCTTCAGTAATTAATTCATTTTCGTCTTTCTTTATAGAAACTAAACCTAGAAATCTTAAGTGATACATAGTAGGCCTGACTTATTCAAGAAAACTATGTAAACTCACATACAAGAATGTCCCTTGTTCTACATCAGAAAGGGATTTTCACTTAAAATACGGGGTATTTTAAAAACCTAAGTCCCTGTTCTTGCTAAATTTATCAACTGAACAGTTACCTAATAGTCCTGTTCATTAAGAAACGTCCATGTTGGTCAACTTTGCAAAGTTAGGTTCATTGTCCCATAATAACCTATTTTAATACCTAATCTAGCTAAATGATTAAATATATTTACTAATGAAAAATCATTGTTCTCTTCCAGTCTCTACCTTTATCTGGATTATAAATATTATTCAATTTGGAATGTTGGCTTCTTTCATACTATTATTCTGAATGCTGACTGCAACCCACACATTCTTCTAGGTAAGTTTAAACTCACTACTGCCAGAGTTGGAATTCAGGGGCCAGCAATTAGATGAACTGGTAACATTATAACAATAAAAAGCAGAGGCCTTTTTCCTTATGAAGTGATAATATATGGCTAAGAGAGTAAGAAAGACTTCTTATTGTAGGTCCAGAAGGCTTGATTTCAAATAATTTTTTAAAAATAATTTTTTGTACTGAAAATCAAACTCAGGACCTTGCACTTGCCAGGCAGGCACTTGTGCCACTGAAGTATATCCCCAGCCCTCAAATAATTAAAAAAAATTTTAACCACATGGTCAAGAGAATATTTATAAATGCGATCTGTTTCCCTCTGTTCTCCTGTGAACATATAATAGCCTGCAGCTCTACAAAGTTCCTGACTGCTACTTTGCTCAAGTTGAATAGTAGTGGGTCCAAATTTTACCACAAAAAGCACTTTTTAATCTCTTTTTTGGAGTATCTAAAGAGCCAATTTACACATGTATATCACAATACAGAATAAATTACTTTCGGTAAGAATAAGGAAGAATATAATTGGAGGGAAGCCTGAGGACTAAAGGTTTCTTGTTTCCGGATTATAAAAATGGAAGGACAACTGCCATCTCCTGAGATCGGAACTCCAGGAGACTCAAAGCTTCTTAATGATCCTTTGGTACCAGAAGGGACCCGGGTCTGATAACCAGCAGTTGGTTCCATGGGGTGAGTCATGACTGTTGTACCATGCTCCAAATTTTGTCTGACTTTCGTTGTTTGAAACAAAAGACTCCGCACATGTGTATACCACACATGTGTAAGAGAACTGTTCTATAAATGTCTAAAGCAAAAGAAGTGGGCTGGTTGATCCATCAATAGTAAATTAGATTGTGGCTTTCTTGACATGTCTGCTGTCAGTGTCAAAGTTCATTCAACCACTGGCTGCTGATCTCAGAGCTGTTAACATAAAGATTACATTGATTGAGCCAAAATCAAAGATCTCTCTGCTGCTTACACATTAGGTATGAAGGCTAATTACTTACTAATCCTTGAGGGTTTTAAACACTTTTGATGCACTACAGGCCCCTGAGGACCATACATATTTTTTAATGGGCTGAGGATAGACCCTTCAGCACATGTGCAATCTAATAACTGCCGAGTAAGAGTAGGTTTCCAGGCATGACGATGTGACAAACATCAACAAGAAAACTGTTTTCTTGCTATAGAGAAATTTCATGCCCTTCCTCTAGCCAAAGTATGCAATAAAAATACACACAATCAATTGATTTGAGTTCCATCTTTGTGTTCCTACTAGTGAATGCAACTGACACGCCATATGGAAACTTTCTGACTAGCTATGTGCTAGGCACAGCGCTAAGTACTTAAGCATGTAATGTAGGGTCCATCTTGCTGATCAACACATGCTGAGGGCACCTAGCAAGTATATACCCCACAAGCAAAAATACGGGGATGTTCAAGAAATATCTTTTGAATAGACAAAAGAACAGAAGAGAAAGCAGAGGAATGAGAAAAGAAGGAGCATTATGAGCAACTGTGTTTTATGAGCAGCTGAGTATTACTCAGACTCCATCAACACTTGGAATCATAAAGCAATCTACTCATTTTCTGCAGTAAATACCCTGATTCATGTAAAGACAAAATAAGGATAACCTAACTCTTTTTTTCTTTTCCTAACTCATCATCATAATCTCTGGCCTATATAAAAGAATTAGCACTGTTCTTGTTTCACGGAAGTGGCTGATTAGCCACAGGAGATCCACAAAACAAAACCACATACAGAAAAGTGTATCTCTTAAATGTTTTGTTTCCATATCTGCATGAATGAAGTGTGAGTTTTTTAACATCATACGCATCAACAGTATTTACTGGGTGACGACCCAAAAATTGTAGATAAAATTTAGGTAGTTGTAGATAAAATTTTTAAATGCTAAAATAAATGGGTTTGGAAATTTAGAAAGTGAAATAGATATAGAATAAAATATAAAATATTCAGTCTAATGAGAACCAGGAAATTGTTAAAGGCCTGCAACCTCTGTGATTAGAAAGTAAATTCTGTACAATCCAATTAGAAAATCCTTAACTCCTGCTGGACATCAGGGGAACAACTATCATGGGTTATCTCAGAGTTTCAAACAAGATCATGCTGTGTTTCTGGTGATGACAACAGCTTTGTGAAGCTGGCTTTTAGGTGGTTGCTATGATAAAAAGCTATAGTGTGCAAAAATTATTGTGGAGCAGAAATAAGGCAGATGGTGTCCCTCCTAATTCCTAGGCTTGAGAAGCACTGCAGTGCCCAGTAGGTGCATGCACCCCTTTAGTAACTGGACTTATGTAAGAATAAAATATTTTCAAACTACTACTCAGTTGGCAGGACATAAATACTTACTTAGACAGTTGGGTCTCACTAATGAGTGCATGAAACTTCTAAATGTTTCTTTTGCCCAAGCAACATCCTGAAACATTTAAAACGACATAAAGGTGCCATAACTAACGAAGTCAGAACCCAGTGATTGATTTCATGGGGGAAACTTGATTCAGAAATGATAAAAATGTGTACCTTCCATCAAGGGAATACAATAAGTGTGATCACTCCTGACACATCTACATGTCAGAGTCCTTAGGAGTACTACATCCCCCGCCATGACGTCATTGTGCAGATAAGGAAACAGACACGGAAAAGTTAATGCGCCCCAGGTCATGCGGCATGGTGGAACTCTAGGCCCTGAACACAATCTCAGGACTGTCCACCTTCCCTGCTGGCACTCCTCACTTTCCCAAGGACGACAGCCCTGAAGCAGCCACAACAGCACATTACACATAACACTCATGAGACACTCAGTAATTATGAAAAAAATACACTCTTGTGCAGGATGAGGGGTCCCTGAAATGACACATCAAATGTCTTAACCCTCAGAATCCATGTGTGTGGTCTTATTTTTAAAACGGGTCTTTGCAGAAGTGATTACGTTAAGGATCCCAAGATGAGAAGATCATCAGATCATCCTAGACGACCTGGATGTGCCTAAGTCCAGTGAATGACAAGCGTTCTTGTTAGTCAGAAAGAAAGACACAAGAAGAGGAAAACACCATGAGAACACTGACATCAGGCTCTGAGCAACGCAGCCACAAACCAGTGAGCACCTGAGGCACCACAGGAAGGGGCAAAGAAGGCTCTTCTCCTACAGCCAACACCTTGCTTCTGACATGTTATGGTTTGAATCTGTGTGTCCCCCCAAAGCCTCAAGTGGCCAGGCTTGAGGGGCAGGCCTTTAGAGTTTGGTGGGTGTGAGAGCTACACCCACCCTGGGGTGGGTAGTTTGCACGTGTAAGGGAGAGGAAAAGAGTGCTTGAGGCCATTCCTCCCCCATTCCTGGCTGGTGTGTGCTTGCTGGTTTTTTCAGCTGTGTGCTGCTGTCCTGAGCTGCAGCTCTCTGCCACGTGCCACTCTGCCTTATAATCTGCCAAGTATGGACTGAAACTTCCACAAACTGTAAGTGAAGTAAACCTTTCCTCCCTTAAATTTGGGCATCAGGTATTTTGTCCCAGCAGTGAGAAAAAAGTAACCAAGACAGAATTTGGTACTGGAGGAGTGGGGTCGTTGCTGTGACTTTATCTGACCATGTGGTTCAAGAGCCTTGGGAAATGGCTTGTGGGGAGTGTTTGGAAAGGTTCGGAGTTGTCGCCTGAAAGAGAAGCACTAGAACGCCTTCGGCTATTCTGTTTGGGAGATTCTGGTCAGAGCTCAGAAGACCAGAAAGCTGATAGAAATCTTGCCGGTAAAGACCGGGTTCGGGAGGTTTCTGGGAAGAAGGACTGCATTGGTTGTTGGACTCCAGACGATGTGTGTTATGGCTTGGCAGAAAGTTTGTCCACATTTTGCTCGTGTCCAGAGACTGTGCCTAGGACTGAGATTAAGGGCGGCACCGGACTAATTAATCTGGCAAAGGAAATATCAAGGCAGTCAAACGTTGAGGCAGTGGCATGCCTATTTTGGGGGCTTTTAGCCAGATTTATGTTGAGAATCAAGAACAAAGAGCCCAGCAGGATGATTTAAAATGTTGTGAGTTTGGCCAGAAAGGAAGCTCCAGTAATGCTTTGGACTGCAAAGATAAGGCTGAGAAGATCTCTATTGCTGAGAAGGAACAGGAGAATAGAAAAGATGGCCTGAGGGCATCACAAGAAGCAGCAAGTCTCCACCCTTTGCAGCCTCAAAACTGCAAAGGTGAAAGACCTTGCTTTGAGAAGGAAGCCTCAGAGTACCATGTTCCAGAATGGCGGAAGCGGCCGCCCCAGGTTCCAGAATGGCGGCAGCATAGAAAATGTGCTCCTCAGAATTGGATTCAGAGTGCCCAGCGATCCAGGCACTCGACCCCTGTGGCCAAGAGAGAGGAAAACTCTGCTACTGCTCCAGGTGGCAGCAGACCTTGGCATCATCCACGTGGCCCTGGCTTTAGGTGCATGGAGAATGCAGGAGTTCTGAGGTTTAAGAGGCTTCCACTCAGATTTCAGAAGGCCTGGGAGGCCAGGCTGTGTGCACCTGAGAGGGCAGTGTGTGAGGCTGTGAGTGTGAAGCAAAAGGTGCCCTGGAGACCTCAGAAGTTTAGAAAAGACAGGACTGTGGATCATCTAAGGAAAACTGCCCAGAGGGAGCAAAGCACGCCTAAGAGAGGAGTCATGGAAGCTGTAACCACCACAAGTGCCACGGGGTGGACTCGTGCAAGCCCTTTGGAGCTCACAATGTGCCACAAGTTGCTTCAGATGCCGCATGTGGAATTACAGGACATAACGTTAGCCCTGCTGGATTTTGGACTTGCTTTGGTCCCAATGCTCTGTGTCCCCCTGTTTGTTCCTTTTGGAATGGTTCTGCTTATTTTGTGCCATTGAATGTTGGAAGTGTTTAACTTTTCATTTGTACAGGGGCTCGCAGCTAAGAGATTGCCTTTCATCTTGGAGGAGACTTGGGACTTGGACTTGTCAGCAATGCTGAAACTGTTAGGACATTGGCAACTCTTGCAGATGGACTAAATGCTGTTTGTATAAAGGGATGGGCATGAGTCTTTGGGGGGGGCAGGGGTGGAATGTTACGGTTTGAATCTGTGTGTTCCCCCAAAGCCTCAAGCGGCCAGGCTTGAGGGGCAGGCCTTTAGAGTTTGGTGGGTGTGAGAGCTACACCCGCTCTGGGGTGGGTAGTTTGTATATGTAAGGGAGAGGAAAAGAGTGCTTGAGGCCATTCCTCCCCCATTCCTGGTTGATGAGTGCTTGCTGGTTTTTTCAGCTGTGTGCTGCCATCCTGAGCTGCAGCTCTCTGCCACGTGCCACTCTGCCTTATAATCTGCCAAGTATGGACTGAAACTTCCACAAACTGTAAGCGAAATAAACCTTTCCTTCCTTAAATTTGGGCATCAGGTATTTTGTCCCAGGAGCGAGAAAAAAGTAACCAAGACATGACACATGACCTCCAAAAGTGCAAGAATAAATTTCTGTGGTTGTAAGCCACAAATTTTATGGTACTTTATTACTGCACCCTAGGAAACTGATACACCATCCTTTGGTCCAAGTCATCGAGTGACTATGTATGTTATAAATCATTTAAAAATCCAAATTTTCTAATAAAGTACTCATAGTTTTTGTAAAACAATATTCTACTGAGTATATACCAAGGAGCTGTCTCTTTTGACCAATCTTATCACACAGCCTTTTTAAAAAATTCATTCAAGAAGAAAAATATTTACAATTAGTAGTCTATTAAAAGATGAGCATTTCTAATCAGAGCTGATGTAATGCAAAAACTAATGTCATAAGGCTAGAAAAAAGATGAAATGCATTATAGAACAATCTCTCTGAAATTAGGCAGAATGTTGTCACCAAAATAATACTGAGTTTTGAAAATCACAGTTGTCACACAGAAACCATAACATTTGAAAAAGCAAACTAGAAATTTTAATTTTTACTATAAATTTTTTAAAGCTGATGGAAAATTAACTTGAAAGAAAATAATCTATTTTTTTTGAAAAAAGATTTTTTAAATGGTGGAAACTCTACATGTTTCATAGGAGAATCTACGAAGTATATGCATTCACTAAAAGCTCCTAGATAAAGGAGTGTTTGTAAGATGTGTTTATAAACCAAATGGCTACTCTGCCTTAAAAAAAAATAAATTTGACCCATTTGTAGGAAAAGAGATGCACCTAGTGACCATAATGTTAAATGAAATAAATCAGACACAAAAGTACAAATATGACACAGTTTCTCTTACATGAAAAGCCTAAAGTAAAAAATAGAGCAAAAAAGAAAACATAAGGTAATAGGAAGTAGGGAGATTGATCATTCTCAAAGGTGATCAAAAGACAGGAGCGAAGCAATGAGGGATTTTAACAAAAGGAACTGGGATGTTTTATATACATGCACCAACTCCACACAAGGAATGTGAATAGCAAATATGTAAAAAAAAAAAAAAAAAAAGAAAGAAAAAGAAAGAAAGAAAGGGATCAAGAGATGGGAGAGGGAGGGAAGAGAAAGTGGATGGAAAAAGGAATTAAGATGTGCTATGTACATGTACCAACTTCCCACAAGAAATGTAAACATTATGTACTAAAAACATGTACTAATAAAATAAAATTTAAAAATTAAAAAAAATGGCTGTTTGTTTCACTAACTTTAGGTAGATGCCTTTTTTCCAGTGCTTCACACACAATGTGTAGCAAAGGATACTGTTCTAAAATATAGTTAAACTATTAGAGAAAAATGTAGTGAAAAACAAAATTTAAATGTAATTTTCCCCCAAATTTTTGTATTTATATAGATATAAAATTACACTTCAATAAATGTAATCAAAGCCAATAAAATACATGAAAAAATTAAAGACATACAAATTGTTCACTGCAAGTGTGTTCATAGGCAATTAATTTAGAAAATAGCTATTATTCCCATAATACCTGATCTTTTTGTGACTGTAATGAAACAGAATTTATGAGGGTAACAGCATTCCTCATATGAAATCCCTATATACACACCCTGAACAAACTAAGTATATCAATAAAGTTTTTAATGGGACAAATGGGCTTGCTTCCTGGTTATTAATTTACTGATATAACCTGAATGATAACAATGCTGCTCATGGGGGATAATGTAGATCTAAAATACTGCTGTTCTTTGTTTTAGTAACAGTCATAGACAAGCTGGTCTCACAAAAAATTTGTTCATGGGAATCGGAGATGATTTTAAAGCAATTTTGGCAGGCTCAGGATTTTTTTAACTTTCATTCATCTGAATCCTTCATCAGGAGTCAGTCCCAACAATTTGTCATGCAAAATTAGGCTTAACTTTGTATCATGTACTGAGGAAACCAGTGGTTTCCAGACTTCTGGGTTACACACAGCCTTTAGGGTTTAAGAAACTAATCTTAAAATATAATACATTGTCATGAGGTCCAACTGAGCTCACTGTCTACAGCTCACACTCCACACCGGCATTCCATGAGGCAAACCCACAAATCGTGTGCTGAGTCCTGCTGAAATATCAAAGTGCTACCAGTTTTCAGATGCCCACTTTAATCCTTTAATGTATGTGTCCACAGATCTGTCTGTATACTCCACTGAGTAGTTCTGAAACAATGCAGACAGCCCCAAGCAAGCGCTATGTCCTCATCTAATGAAGGCAACACACAGCCAGCCTCAGGACTCTCCGAAAAGAGGAAAGAAGTCTTCTCTCCTTTGGAAACTCTCTTTGAGAGCACATGCAGAAGTCTTTACAGCCTTTCACAAAAGCTATGTCTAAATGGAGATCTGAAATTAACAAGGAGAATTCTGGATTTATAATTTTTTAAATGTCACATTTTTATCTCAGTTGAAGCATCACACACATTAAATAGGTTCAGTGTGTTCTGAATGTTCCTTGTATGTTACTAAGCTTTCTCTTGAACAGGATGTAACTCAACAGGAAGGAAAGGCCCATGGAATGTCTATCATATTATCATATGGATAGAGAAAAGCTCTGGGCCGACCAAAGGATGCTTCATCTGTACCTCTAAAACACACATGCATGCACTATTCTAAGGGCATAAAATATTATGTATGTGTAAATTCACAATATATTATAATTACTGTATTTCTCTCCCTCCCTATGATGTCCATTTAAAGGTTTGTTCAAACTAGTAACATAATGCCTTAGTAAATGTGACCATTAATTCTGATACTTCAACTTTACTGAATTAAGAAACATAGTAGATTAGTAAAGCTTGCTTCTAGGTGCGTCTGGGCAGGTCATGGAAGAAAGACCCTGAATATTACATAGGGTCCCTGGCCTCTTTCTCTCTGGCTCTGTTCTCCTGCTCTACTTCCTGGCTGCCATGAACTAAGTAACTGCTCTGCCACATCCTTCTGCCATGATGATTATGCCTTGGAGCCTGCTCCCCATGTACTGAACCTTCTGAAACCATGAGTTAAATTAAACTTTTCCTCTTTTAAATTTTGGGTATCTGGTATTGTGTCTCAGGAATGGGAAAGCTGATTAGAGCAGTAAAGAAAACTTACAATACACAAAAATATCACTCTTCTGGTCACCAAATTACATCTCCAAATGTTTTAAGAGTTATTCATTCTTACAAAACTCTTTTCAATCATTAATTGGAATGGAAACAAGGTGACACAGCTTTAGCAAGACATGTAATAGAAACAAGGTGACAGCTCTAGCAAGACATGTATTGGTTACAACAGATAATACTTCATGATATTATGAAATAAGATAAATTCTGCACAGCACACAATTATTAATGCTAAACCTCTGAGAATTCAAGCAACTAGCAATTCTAAGAATTCAATGCACCTATATTTTTCTTTTAAGTAAGCTTAGTTGTGATTAAGTATACTCAAAAAGTGCTTAGTGTCTTAAATTCTACATTTTTCACTGATCATCTGTAGACTCAGTTCTGTCTACTGAAAATTCACATATAACCACCTCTCAGTACTTTGGTCAATATTTTCCATTTTTAGCAACTCTGTTGTATAAAAACACACTATAATGCCATAAAATAAAGTAAAAGATACTTGATTCAATAAATTTATGTTCTACTGTGGAAGAAGAAAAATATGCAAAAATGTTACATGAAAATATTTAGTGATCTATGTTCATCACAGTCCTACAAAGAAGAGCCATGCTTAAGCAATTAGAATGAGTGCACTCAGGTGAGCATTTATACCAGGATGGCTTCACTGCAAAGATGATAGGAAAGGTTCCACACAGACAGCGTAAAGGGTCTCCAGAAAAACAGCACTTGCCAAGGGCTTGGGGAAGACTGCAGAAATATTTAAATTTAAAATTGATTACTACCTGGTTATTCTTTAAAAACTGTATTAGGGATGGTGAGATTTCAGGTTTAAATTTACTTACATGTATACTATTTGAAGTTCCTACAAAAGGTACTTACTTTGTGACTAAAAAGTAGCCATTTTTCTCCAGAAAGTGTTTCGAAGTAGTACAAAATCCACACCCAAAATGTTTTGAATAGCCCCAAATCCACATACAAATTGAATTATATCAAAATTTCAACAGGTATATAATGTACCAGGTATCAAGTTTTCTGCTTTAAATATTAAGGATAAAAAAGTTTTACCTGATTAACTCTTTTACCTCTCTCCTCTTGAATGCAAACACCATTATTATAAATCTCTTTACAAGAGAAGAGCAGAGTAAACCTGGAGTTTTTAAGTACATCCCTAGTTCCAGGCACAATGTCACGTACTTTAATACATTACCATCCAATTAATTCTCAGAACAACCCCATAAATCAGGCATAAGTACTTGTGTTTACAGGTGAAGAAAGACTTGGGAAATTTAAAAGGATTTTTTTAAATTTCCTAGAAAGTCATGAGCTACAGCTACAGGGTTAAATTTCATATAAGGTTAGAAGTGAAAAGTCTCCCTCACACTACCAATCTGTTCAGCCTTTGTGCTATGTCTGACTGTTGGATCCACCTTCTGTCCTCTCACTTCAGTTTCATTTCTACTTTTTCCGGGAGATAAACTTATTCATTCTTACAATTTTCTAGGGAACTGACCCCCAAATACTATATTCTAGGCCTACCCGAAAGACAAACCTAAATATGAGTTTCCAGTTGATTTCATCATCCATCCCTTGTGGTCATCAGAGTGACAGATCCTCACTGGAAAAGCTTGGGGCTGTGTGAGGCAATTTTGCTTGAAATTGTCACTAGTATTCAGTGGTGGAGGTACCCAAGATGATGCAGGGTCTGCAGAGCTCACAGCAGACCCCCAGGATGCATGTTTGACTCACAATTTAAAGAAGAAGAGATTTAATTTAGGTCACGGTTTCAGGATATTCAGTCCATGGTTGGATGGCTTCAAGGAAGGGACATCACAGCAGAAGAGCGCAGTGAAACAAAGATGCTTTGTTCATAGGAGCCACGAAGCAGAGCAGGGGAACAGTATCACACAGGAGGGAGTCAGGGGCCAGGTATAGTAACAAAGGTCATGCTTCCTTGACCCACCCATACACACACAGAAGTGTGCTCCACCAGTCCCTCGGGCAGCAGCCAAACCAATCATGTTGACATAATCCAACTTAATCATCCCAGTGTTCCTAAATGGCCTTCCCAAAGACTTGCTGTACTTCCTGTGTTATAACATATACCTATTTATAATTATCTACACTTAGAACTCCATTTTACATATAAATACGAAACTGTTTTGCCCAGTTTTAATAAAAGCTGAACTTTCCAGATGTTATGGTTGATACACTGTCAATTTGAGGAGTCTAGAGGCTTGGTTAAGTGACTCAGCAGTTCTACATCCTGGGGTGAAAAGGTCATGCCCTTCCAGCTCTGGGATGTTGTTCGTTGTGTCAATTTGACATGTTTAGAAGGTTAACTAAGTGACTCAGCAGGGGGCCAGGGTCTTTACTTTGCATTCTACGTGAGCCTGTGCAAGAGGAGGACATGGAGATTATGTGAGTGCTACACCCTCCGGGGGTGGGAGTAGCCTGCTTACAATATAAGGGAGGAAAAGAGGCTTATTTCCCCCTTTTTGCTCTTGCTGCTTTTGCTGTCTTGTGCCACCTTTAAGGGATGCCCCTGTGCCCTGCCACTCTGCCTTGGAGCCAGCTGATTATAGACTGAAACCTCCACAAACTGTGAGCTAAATAAACCTTTCCTTCCTTAATTTTGGATGTTGGGTATTTTGTCTCAGCAAGGAGAGAAGAATAACCAAGACACCAGATTTACAACTAAACATGAAACCAAACTTTGTTTCATTTAAAATGTGGTGTTGAGTGATTTCTCATTTCAGAAAAGTAAGTCACTAATGGCAGTGGCTATGATATTGTTTGAAGCTCTTTCCCAGGCAGCCGGGCTGGCTCAGCCCACATGTACATTCAAGGTGATGCCCCCAACAGGTGCAGCCATAGGGCGAAATGCCCTGCATCTTCTAAGTGAAGCCTTTTGCAAGAACGCAGTGATTTTTGCAGTCACATTTGTAGGCAGGTTATATTTCAGGACAGGTGAAGAAGTATCATCAAAGTACTTGTAAGAAAACAAATAAAATAAAACCAAAAAAGAATCTGTTGAGGCTAAAAGGGCCAAGAACTGCTACTCTAAGTGAAGGAATTATCAAGTAAAAGATTTTGGGCATTTGTTTTAATTATGTCACTCACTGCTATATAACTGACAAATCAGTAAAGAATAAAAAAGTAAAAGATAAGCTATATAAAAATATAGACGAAAATTTTAAAAGGTTATTCATAAATGAAGGGTGCTTGAATATAGTAATTCTTTTCCTGATTTAAGAGAAAGGGAGTGGGCATCACATTCAGAAGGGGGCTAACTTATATTCTACTACATATAACATTTATATTTTAACCTTTAAATAGATTGAAATCCATTTTGAATTTCTTATACCTTCAAAAGTAGTATTTTTTTAAAATTCTGAAACATCCCCACTTACTTTGCTTTCATTCCCTCTGCCTATTTTTTCCATTTATTTAATTTTTTAAATGATATCACATTTATGTATCTCCCTAAAACATCCTAGATTCCTGGAGGGAGGAGGCAGTGGAGGACGGGTGATAAGTAAATAGTAAATGTTCTTCCAAATATAAGAATATAATTTTGACTACTGTAATGGTTGATACATTGTATCAACTTGAGAAGTTTGGTAGTTTAATTAAGCAACTCAGCAGGGGGCCAGAGTCCTCCCATTGTGAACATCCCCATCCTGTGCAGGAGGAGAGTACAGAGATGGTGTAAGTGCTACAGATACCTGCTCAAGAGGGTGGTATCCTGCTTATAACATAAGGGAGGAAAAAGGGCTTGCTCTCCCCTATTTTTGCTCTTGCTGCTTTTGCTGTTTTCTGCTGCCTTGAACTGTTGCCCCTCTGCTACGCTGCCCTGCCTTGGAGCCAGCTGACTGTGGACTGCGACTGGCACAAACTATGAGCTAAACAAATCCCTTCCTTAATTTTGGGCATCAACGTAATTTGTCTCAGCAATGAGAGAAAAGTAACCAAGACAACTACCATATTAAAAGTTGAAATCATCAGTAATACCCAAGTTGTGCCATGAAACTGTCCTGTTTTCTTTTCTTTTCTATAGGTTTTTATGCAAATACTTTGCTTTCCATAAGTCTTACACACGCTTAAGAAAAGCCATTCCCAATTATGTCTTTTGCTAAGTCTACAGTATGAAATTTAATGAGTATCATTTAAAACACATTGGGGTAGGTATGATATTTGTATCTGTCCACAAACTCAAATAAACTTTGGCTGTGAACCAGATAATTTGCTTTGGAAATTATCCAGGAACTTAAATTTTTCTATTGATATGCATTAAAGATGCAAACATTAGGCTAATATAAACATTAACCCATAAATCATTCAGAATGCAAAGCCATATCTCTATATTTTCCTTTGTCATTTAAAATGTTTATCTGCCTCTTGCCAACTTCTGACGGAGAAATACAGGCAAGGTCTTTAGAATAAATGCTTTATAAATGCAAGGTATTTTGAAGGAGTATTCTGCAAGAAGCTATAAATACTGTTCAAATGAAGAGATCTTGTGTGGGACATTTCTTGAGTCCTGAAGCTGCAGAAACACCCACATTTCCCTGGTTCTGACAGGGAGCTGGGAAACACTGGCTGTAGGAGGCTGGGTTCCCCAAGTCGGAGCCAAATTTAAACTGCTTCAAGAGGAGCTGCATACTACTCTTTACCAGGCTCAGAACAGTAACTAATTACTCAAGACTGACATGATCCCTCGAGTGAATCACAGCAAATTCATGTACTCGGGGTCTTTACAGGGTTTAAAATCCGTAAGTAACAATATTGGTACATGCGGGCCTATTTTCAGATTAACACATAAAGGGGGAAAAATACCTCTCAGATATCTATATTTATGTATCTCTGTAGGTACCTGGAAGTCAGTATCTCTAAAATGGAACTCACAAAGGTCCTCTACCCCAAATTACTCCTGGCCAGGCACTTCCCCCTCAGTAAAATGGGACTTGTTTCTTACCTAGAAAACTGGTGTTACCCTCGCCTCCTCCTTCCTGCCCATCTGCCAAATCCATCAATCACTAAGCTGATCAGTTGGGTCTCCAAAGTGGTGGCCCTGCCCATTCAGGGCATCTCATGCCTGGATCCATGGACTGGCTCTTACTTGATCCTCATACTTCCTCTCACGCCCCCTCCAATTTTGTGTGTTATTCCATCATTCTCTAGATTCAAATCCTCCTATGGTTCCTTGTTTACTGCCTTGAATAACAGGGCAAGAAAGTTTATGCTCGCTTTCAGGTGGAACTATTAACAATAGTTCCCTACCTACCCATCCTTCCTCCCGTCCTACCCAGACCCAGTTCTACCTGCTTCTCTTTCACAGCACTTTCTCCCAGGCACAGTGAATTTTTCATTCCTTTCTTTCCCAATTGTCTGCACATTCCATGGGAAGACTAAACTTATGTCAGTCACTGTCTCTAAACACCTGGCACTTAGTATACAGCCTGCACTTAGACACAAGACATCACTAAATCAGTCAACAGAATAGAGCACCCATAATACGGTAGCTCCATAATTAATATATTAGAATAGCTAAGTAAAGAACCTTTGAGAAATTACAAGGAAAAGTTACTCAACAAGCTAGGGCTTGGGTTTAAAAATCATTTCAACAACAACAATAAAGTATCTAGATCAGTATTTCTGTAAAGGTCTATTTTGATACTAATAAAGACACTTCCATTCTCCCCCTCACAGAAATGTCTATTTTAGTCCATTCAGCTTATGCTCAGTGTCTTTGATTTGAAGACATCAATAGAAGCCACATATGATTCTGAAGCTACCATGCAAGAAAGAAAAATACTGTACATCTGGATCAGTGTTTGAGTGAGGTATTCAAAAATAAAGACTTGGGCCTGGGGATTTAGCTCAGCGGCAAAAGCGCCTGCCTGGCAAGTGTAAGGTCATGAGTTCAGTTCCCGGTACCGGAAAAAAAAAAAAAAAAAAAAAAAAAAAAATGCAAAAATAAAGACTTGTATCATCCAAAAAAGATAACTTTCTCTCCAATAAAAGGAAAGAAATATAGCTTCATATTTTTCTAGTGAGCTTTAAAATTTAATATTGAAGGCTCATTTCCTTCTTAAAAACAAAAGTTATGTACCTAAGATAATCAGTTGTAATATTTTCTAGCTGTGACAAAACAATCATAGGTCAGTGAATATAATGCCTACAAGATAGCTATGGTACCTCGGAAGTACATTTACTGAGAGTGCCCCAGGGCTACAGCCCTTCACCATACCATGCTGCGAAATGGTCTTTTTTGGTGCTGTGTGGGGGCGGCAGTGCAAAGTGTGAGGTGGGAACCTATAGCAAGAGCCTCTTTGTTCACTGGTTTCAATGTTTACAAAAGGCTCAAAAGCAGCTGGTGCGATCTGTGGCCAGAGATTCAATCACTCTTTCCATCTCACTTGAATTAGGATACTTGAAACTATGCCCAAAAATCAGTGATTGATATAAATTATGTTACCACAATATACTCAGGTATGGCAATGACCCAATATATTACACTCCATGTAGTATAGAGAATGTGTATTTCTTCCAAATTCACCAGACCAAAACCATTCTTTTCACTGAATTTCCAAAACGTTTATCTAAATCTGTACTGGATTATTCAAGGGAAGGCAAATATCACCACAGAATCAAAACACAGCATAACATATTTGACTTAATTATAGCTCTGTACTTGATATTCAGGGTACAGCCATGAACTCTTAATCTCACCCTATACGCTGCACAAAAGAAACCAGCCATTAGTAATGCAAAGGTCCTGAAACTTGGGCAAATCTCCACATTTTCATTTATGACTCTATGTTGTGAATTTTCCCCAAAACTAAACATTTTCAGTTACCTCTTTGTATCATTAACATTTTTACACATGAAACTTCGGAAGCAAGTACAATATTCATCTGAACATACTCTCATTTTCTTGTGATCCAAACCATCAGCAAATTCTGTATTCCACACTTTATGCAAAGTTTTTTTTTTCTCTAGTTCAGATCTATGACTTTTTCAGACTTCATCATTTTCTCTTAACGCCTCTCACCAAGCAGGTGTGGTTGGTATTCTTTTCGAGAACATTTTCGAAAGAGAAGCCAAGTTTATTTTCTTCTGTTTCAGAAACTTCAAGAGCCGACCCACACAGCCACACTGGGCTGGGCTCTTAGTGCCTGCTCAGCCCGCTCACTGAGTCCCTAGACCATGCCCAGGTTCACAGGACATAGGATTAAAATCTGCGCCTCAGGAGAAGTACAGATTTACTCAGACCTCTTTCCTGATCACCCACTAGTAAGTGAAATCTCTAACATATTCATAAAAACTAAGGCTCTCTTTTCTCCTTTTCCTCATAGTATTCTCCACCTGGAACACATTATTTCTCATGAATCTTGAAAGGACAAAAAAACCCAAACTCCTGCAGGCACTGAAGTAGACTTAGTGCATAAATTGGTTTTGTTTAGTTTTAGTAATCCCATTCATCTTCTGCACAAAAAGCTGGACACTGGCGCCGGGAGCATTTAATGGAAAACTTTGAAAGGATGTAGAGATGAACAGAAGGGTGACACCAGACCGAAAAAAAAAACCAAACACTCCATCATCTAAGCAGCCCTCCTTCCTAACCAAAGTAAAAAACAAATGCACTTCAGATAGAAGATCTGAACTAAAAACCAATCTATTTGGGGGGAAAAGCTGTCCTAAAGCCAATAAGCAAACAATGCAAGACAGAAGACCTCTTACTCAACTAGAAGTGAACCTGTAATTGTGTTCTTTCTGCAGAACATGCTGGCCACCAAACTAGTCCTACCACAGCATCTGCAAGATCATCCTTCAACAGCAAGGAAAAGCGCAAGAGTGGAGCTCATCTCTGGGCAACTTTGTAGGAAGCCCACACCCTGCTGATAGGTTTGCTCACTTACCTGCAAATAGAAACCAGAGTATCTTGTAGGGAAGAAGAGAGAACAGACTGACGGCAGCTCCTCACAGATGTAAAGCCCTGGGTAAGTCCCAGAAAGGGCGAAACAAGGTAATAATTAGGATGTCACACCAGCACACACGCACAGTCCTACCTCCTATCAAAATCCATCAGCTGGCAACCTCATGACTGTTAAGTCTTAACTGCTACTTCCAGACCAGCAACACGTGCACTGAAAAAGTGCCACATCTACGCCACAAAGCCAATATATTCTAAACATGCTTTTTGAAACTAATGCTATAGGTCAGGAGGGATTGCAATTACTGGCAGTTAAGTCTCTTCTTCCTCTGAAAAAAAGAAAATAATTCTCAGAAATAAATGACCTCTTTTTAGAAACTCCAAGCTGCTTATTCATAATATAAGTCTAATAATAATAGCTGTTAATTGTTACTGAGCACAAACCAACCATGTGCCAGTTATTATCCTCAAGGTTTTACATTTATGAAGATATTTCATCCTCAGAACAATCTCATGAAGTAGATGCTATCATTGTCCCATTTTACACAAGGGACACAAAGAGGCCAGGCACTGGGAACAAGCCACACAGCTGCTACAGGCAGAGTTTGCTCCACAACTCAGGCCACTTTCTCCATACTGGGCCTGAGCTGCTACTCAGCACTGGCTCTGCTTTTCAGGAGCCAACCGAAAAGCCCATGTGCAAAGAATTGGGAATTGGCTAGAAACAATCCAAGTCAATGAATACTGCTCAGCAGGAGGCACTGTTTGGACCCTCATGACACACTGCTATTTTGGCAGGGGGGTTTTTCTTCCCATTAATAATTAGTTGATCCTTAATGTGTTATCCAGTTTCCATTTCCTACTTCTTTTAAAGATCTAGTTAAAAATTTCATTTGCTTTATTCTAATTCTAAGCTACAAGATGAAGTACTAAAGGTTGATTCTAAGAAAACTTAACAGATCTGGATTAAAATCCTAGCTCCACCACTCATGAGCTATGTAATATTTGACTTGGAATTCTTTATCAGTAAGCTGATACGAAAGTAGTACCAGCTCCACAGGATTGGTGGATGCATTAAATGGAACAGCATAACTGGTACTGAACAGACCTTCAATAAATGAAGAACATTACTATCACAAATCCTAAAATATTCATTGGAGGAAATATACTTATTATTTATTTCTCCTTGGATGTTTATCACTTTGCATGCTTGTCTTTAATGTTTTGTTTATTTTTAATCTTGAATATTTTATTTAAATTTTTCAGTTTTTACTTTTTAATTTATCTTGAATATTTTACCTACTTAACTTGAATATTTATTTATGTACTATTTCCTCTAGCATTTTAAAAACATCTGTCCTCATGTAGATGGTGGAAATACATACTTCTTTTTTAAAGAATAAAAAAAATCTGACATGTCTTTAAGGCTGCAGAATTACCTCATCCTCTCATGTAACAAAATGTCATTTTAATTTGAAATCTACCAATTTGGAGTTTGGGGATATGGTAAAGGACCAGGTTAAAAGTTGCAATTCCTTAATTAGTACAATCGAGTGTTGTAAATAAAATTTCAGGAGCTGTATCAATTGTTGAACATGGAAAAAATAACCTGTTTTCAAATACTAAAGGAACAATCTCTTATATGGCAATAATTGATATGCTAATTACAAATAATTTATCTATTCATTAAATAGCCTAAGGACATGAAAATAATGACTTCATTTCATTAAGCATTCTACAAAATTTAAATCTTTCACTTACTTAAACAGGTCTTCCTCCCAATTATTCCAAATCAGTGCCATTCTAGTCCTAGTTACACTTATTACACTGTCTAGTGGAACATTACATACATATACAGCAAGTCACAACTGACAAAGGCTTAATGAGATGATCAGTTTTTCTTGACTACAGGTAGAGGAGAGCACTGATGCCCTTGGAAATACTTCTTAATGATAATATAGTCAGGCTGAATTATTCTTAAAGCAACTTTAAGAGTGAGTTTTGGATGACTTAGTTTGATAAAAAGATTCAAATTTTCACCTACTACATTTTTTTCTAACTTAGATTCATTGAGTATTCAGAATACCACCCTCAGAGAATTGGCCAGTAGATTAATCAGACCCAGTGGGTCGCCTTACATACCATGTCCCAATGGTGTTTCTTCTTCCATTAAGAACAAACCCCCAAAGAAGACACCTCACCAGCTCTGGCTTCATTGAAAGCTCACTACGCACAGAACAAAGGAACCTTAAACTTCCCTGTGGCTCTTAATCCTTCGCTTTGGCAAAGCGCCCATCCTCAATGTCTGCTTCTCCCACTTTGGCACTCAAATTATGGAACACTATTTATGAAAACTGTTGTCACCAAATGAGATGCCACCCCAAAGTCATGGTTTCCACCCCACCTGGGCTCTCTGTGTTGCTCCGCAATCTGTCTACACATCTCTCTTCTCAGCTATTTGACTCTGTCATCTTGCCCATCACCTCTTCCACAGCTCCTAGCAAATGGCCAATCTCCTGCTTCAAAGCAGAGATAGACACCACTGACTATGGAATTCCTAACATTCGGACCTGACTCTTTCAAGAATCTCTAAATCTAGTCTCTACCTATCAATTTCTTCCTCTTGGCCCCTCATTCCATTTTCCACCCTCAGCCAAGGTAATCTCTTCCAATGCAAATCCAAGCATGTCACATCCTTGCTTAAAATTCTTGGGTGATTCACATTCTGCATAAATTTATAGCTCTTCAGCTTGAAGTATGAGGTCCTTCTAAATCCTGGCTCTCCTCTCTTCTGCCTTTACCTTCACTACCCCTCTCTACCTTCCAAAGGAACAGAACTGCCTCTATGACCCCTCTTGTCTTCAGTCTTTCTCCTCCCAGCCTGCACTGTCCTTCCCTGCAGGGCTGACTCCCAGTGAACATTTCAGAGAGGAATCCAGGCTCTGTGCCCATGCTGGAGTCCTTTCCTGTCTCCTCTCCCGTTTCTGCGGAATGCTCTTGCTTCATGCCTCCTAGCACTACACACTCAGCTCCATTGCCACCCTCATTCCAACGCCCTGCAATTTTCTCCCATATGTCTCTAGAGAACTGTGGGATTCCTGCAAGCAGAAACACATCTGAATGCTCTAAAGCAAGCACATGTGTCGACCCTCACATGAGCACTCGATCCTGGCTTGTTGAATGTGTGAGGAAGAGAGTGAGTAAACGAACGCATGAACTGAGAGGCTCACTGTCCTGCGCAATGGCAAATCAGTGGCTACTAACCCTGACTGTACATCAGAATCACCTAGAGAGTCTTTAAAAACATAAAGTTCTGGGCTTCATCCCAAGCCTACAAATACTTGGGGAATGAGGCCAAGATGTGTGGCTGCTTAACGAGCTCCCTGGATGATTCTGCAGAAGAAACCAGCTCAGTGCTGGTCCACAGATGGTGTCTAGGAACTACAGTCTACACAGAATGTTCCTGTCTTGGCCACCTCATGGCGAGATATCTAGAAGGCAACAATGCCATGCTGATCCTGCCACATGGAGCCGAACAACATCAAGCCGCACCTCTCACAGCCCGTGGGTAAGGACTTGGGACTTTTCACAAGACCAACGTTTTGCTTTCTACAGTTCACTGCCAAGCATACTTGCTTTTAACTACGTTTTAAGGCTAAGGGTTCATATTAAATATCCTCTAGCACTACCCCACAGCATGCACTGAAAACAGGGACAAGATTTGAATGATTAGAACTTGAATTTGCCCATAGTTAAATATTCCTCTCATTTGGAAGAAATTAAGAACTGGAAGAAATTAAGAAAACAGTATTCGATAAAAGCACAAGAGCCTGGTCTGGTGGTGCATGCTTATATGCCTGGCAACTTAGTGACTTAGGGAGATCCTGACTGAAAAAAAAAAAAAGTTAAAAAGGGCTAGGGATATAGTTCAGGACTAAGACCCTGGTTTCAATCAATCCCAGTACCATAAAAAAAAAGTACAAAACTGAAAGGTTTTTTTTGTATTAGCTATGTTTGTTTTTACCTTCCACTATGACTAAGCAATTATAGTCTTCTAAAGAAACCTTCGAACACTCACCATGTTTCTCTAGTAAGAAACAACCATCCAGAGATCACTCCAGTTCCCTTCTAACTTCTCAGGGAACAGGGTCATCTGAAACAGTGGTGCTGTGAGTATCTGTACTTCTTAGAATACATGACTAAGACCACCTCATCCTTGTCAGGATCAGTACTAGCAAAAAAATATAAATAATACATAGTACTGTCATGCATGTTGAGAACCTAGAACAGTTCAACTACACAGTGATGGGTGGAATGCAAAATAGCACAAATGCTGCAAAAAAGTCTGGTGGTTCCTTACAAGAATTAAATACAGAATTATTACCGTATGAGCCAGTAACTCTTCTTCTGCATATATACCCAAAAGAATTAGGAGCAAGGATGTGTTAGACAATTGTGCAACCAAGTTCACAGATAGGAGTATTAATCACAAAAGTCAAAAAGCAAGAACAGGTGCAATGTCCACCAACAGATGGAAGAAAGGTATATGTACAATGGAGTATTATTCTACCTTAAAAAGACAGAAAAGTCAGACACACGCTACAACATGGAAGAACCCTCGTGTTACACTGAACAGAATAAGCCAGTCACAAATAAATACTACGTGATTCCACTTATATGAGATATCTAGATCAGTCAAACTCACAGAGATAAAAAGGGGAGGACCACTTGAGAAGTGGGAAATAAGGAATCACTGTGTTAAAAAGAGAATGCATGACTAAGAACAATTATACAGAAGGAAAACTATTTGCACCTAAGGAATACATTATTTCTCTTCTCAGAGTACCAGGGAATAGTGAATTTGTGAAAGTCTTCTAGCTCAAATGAATGCAGTTTCTATGCACTGAACTTACTATGTATCATTAAGCTCTTTACTTTAAAAAAATCATTTCCTAATCAAGTCTATCCCAGTAAACTGTTAGAAAGAAAAAGCAATCAGTTAAAACAATGGATTTTAAAACAATTTTAAAATTCTAATCTTAGAAAACAAAAGACAACTGATTTGCTCTTTCAGATTTTATGAGTTTATTTTAATGCCTTCATTCTAAAGTTAAAAGTACAGATAAAAGTACAAACCACAGGCCAGGGGCATAACTCAGCAGCACAATGCCTGCCTGGCAGCTCAAGGTCCTAAGTTCAATTCCTGGTACCAAAAAAAAAAAAGTATGAGCCACATATTTGAGTTAAGAGCTGACAACTCCATGTTACATTTCTTAAGTACTTTTAGTCTAAATTCTTCTATAGAGAATTTAAGTGTTGGTTATTTAGCTAGCTATGTAATAGTGGAAGGGTTAAAAAATAATTTCTAGCTACTACGTATTATTTAAAAGTAATTTGGGCTTTGTTGGAAAACAATACTGTACATCATATAGCTTTACGATTGTTGTTGGATAGTTTAAACAGCAAGAGCTTGCTATTTTAGAATTAATGTTAGTATTACTTTGTTATACACCCCAAGGATTATTCAAGTGCTAGATTTTGCAAGTTCTACTAGCAGAAGAACTAAATGAAGACTATGTTTTCTTATCTTTCACATTCACTATGCTGCCATGAGTTACTGAACTCATTCCCTGTACCACTGAAATACTGCAGCAAACTGTGAAGGAGTCTTTCAAAAGAAGTCACCCTCTACAGGGAGTCACAGTGACACCTTTTCCCCCCAAACTGAAGATTTTATAATACACATTTAGTGTAACATACTCTAAAACCAGTGAACTGATTCTTATCAAAGGCAGTCAGTTCACCCAGTGTTAACCACCTATACTTTTAATCCTATCCACCAAAATTCCCAGTTCACTCATTTCTTGATTATGTTGTACTCAATCTTATCTTACACCATGCAGACCATACAACGCCTCCTGCTCTGTCCCCTGATAATGTCACTTTAAATTATTGTGCCAGGCCCTGTCAACTGGCTCAGTTATCTTGGCCTTTAATTATCGTCAGTTCAGCCTAAATTCTTCTAGCAACAGATGGCAAAAGTTTGACTGTACTAATTTAGCAATTATTTATAACTAAAAAAGTCAAGGCAAGTACCAGAGAAACTGCAAAAGTAGAAAAAATGGATTGCAAGTGAATGAAACTATATGTGTGTGTGAGAACTCTTTCCATATGAAGTTACACATCTTGTCAGGCACTTTTTGCGAAATGAGTTAAAACCTAGGACTTGTGCAACACCAACTATCTCATCTCCCAGAGTCAAGGATGTTCCCTGCATGACTGACAGCTCATGATAATATCAAGCCAATTACGACTGCAGAGGAGCTCACAAGGGCATGAAGAAA
This sequence comes from Chinchilla lanigera, assembly GCF_000276665.1. Lineage (NCBI taxonomy): Eukaryota > Metazoa > Chordata > Mammalia > Rodentia > Chinchillidae > Chinchilla > Chinchilla lanigera. The sequence continues at coordinate 24,968,396 of NW_004955403.1, forward strand.
CCCACTCTATCATGATAAGACAAGGAGGGGTAAGAGACAGCATTGTGGAAATACTCCAGCAAATCCCCCACCTAGTCCCTTGACAGGTCTGAGGCAGCTCGCTGTTGTTTTTTAGGTAAGACAAGGTAATTCTTACAAGAACTTCAGCTGGCTAAGTAGAGCTTATTTTCAAATAACACGCATAAATATTTAAGGCCAAACTCATTAGAACATTAGAGAGCCTAACAATCTCTCCTCTCAGTACAACACAAGCCTCCCCAGTAGGGCTCCCCTACTTTAGGGTAAGTATAAGATAAACCACTGGGAGACTGAAAGAAAATTGTAAATGCAGTATTTTATTTAAAAATAAGAAATTAGTTTTACAAATGTTGAACAGATAGCTTAATAGTTGAATTTATATAATTAATAGTATGTGTGCCATATGAATTAGTGTGTGTGTGTGTGTGTGTACACATGAATGTGTGTGAGTCAGTTTTATCTTTGTGGTACTTAAAATACTAATCAGCGGCAGCTTTCACAGGATTGTTCTGAGGTCTAAATGAGATGATGCTTATGCAGTGCCTACCAAGTACTTGCTCAATAAACAATGGGTTCCTTCTTGACAGGCAAAATGAGCTCAGAGTAAGGAGGCTCCCTCCGAGGATCTAAATTTCAAGAGCACAATAGGGCAGTTATTTTGTCCAAGAAGCTAGTGCTTATGTCCCAGGCCCTTTGACTTCTGGTTCCCCACTACGGAGCCTAAGGATACCTGCCCAGGGACTGCCAAATCACTGCCACCATGAACTACACCTCCAATAATCTGATAGCATCAATGATGCCAGTCAGCTCTACAGCACCACTCTGCCATGAAACACACACACCTGACATCTGACAATGGCAGCTCCACCTCAGAGTCTGGATAGTATCTACTACTACTAATTTCTCTGGCATCCCAAACACTCTTTGCAACCCCACCCCCAATATTTAAATCACCTACATCAAGCAGAGTACAGCATGTGGGGAAACAGGATCTACATCTCTAGAAGCTACACTTCTACTGATAAAAGCTAACACTTGTGGCATCATATGTAGAAGCAGCTTGTGAAGTAACTAGTTGGCCATAACCATAGAAAACAAATTAATTATACTCTTTAGGGTTTTCTTTCAGTATTTTTCCTTTGATTGGAAGGAAAATTGTTGAAAATGACCAGGCAAAATGGAAGCTTGGGTGGACACAGCAAAATAAGTGGCTCCAAGCCTACAGATCCTGGCTGCCCAGGTTTGGATAAGGTGGCAGCTTGCAAAGCTGCATAGAGGGAAGCCGTTCTCCTTCTCCAGCTCAAGCTGATGTCCCACAGCCCCAAATCTGGCTGCCAAGCCATCTGCTCCTAGGAAAGGAGTTCAAATACTAACACTTGTGAAAAGTGAACCCCAAACTGTAGCATCCCCCTCTATTTCCCAAACAATCCTGAGGGCTCACTGGAATGATCACTTCTTTTCAAGATCCACTAAAGAGCAGGCCTGGTGGTACACGCCTGTGATCCCAGCACTCTGAGAGGCTTAGGTAGGAGGAGCACAAGGTTGAACCCAGCCTCGGCAACTTTGCAAAGTAACAAAATTCTATTTCAAAATAAAAAACAATTTTTAAAGAGGTTGTGGATGTAGCTCAGTGTGAAAGCCCTGGGCCTAATCCTCAGTATCACCAAAAACCAAAAACAAAACACCAAAGGAAAAAAAATGCACTTGGCTTAGAGAACAGAGTTCATTAGGGTTTACCTTTAAAACTAGCCTTGAAGGATGTACCTTGGATCACAGCTTTCCTGTTTCACATTGTATTTCTCTGAGAACCATCTTCACTGTATATACAAACACTGTCACCGAATTTTTAAAACTTTACCTTCGATTGAAAAGTCAAAATAAGTATCTCAGATTAAAAACTGTGTCTGGTTAGGTGAGGAGGAGTACAGTTTCCCATTTTAAGTGAAGCCAAGTTCTCTTAGATTTATATTTCACAGTAATATTGAACACACAATGATCCTCTACTATTTTTCCTAAGTTTGAAATTCAAGAACAAGTGAGCCCATTTAGATAAATGAATAATTCTGCAGGTTCTCTCAGAAGACCACACACCAAAATCAATTAAGAAATGGAGTATTTTATTTCTGATTAAATGAATGCCAAGAATTACGTTAAGAATCCGACTTAATGCTACCTTGAACTCTATCTGACCCTGGACAAGTTGTCTGCGGGCATCTTTCGTCTGAATCCTCAGATGGAAAGCATTCGGGGATGACCAAGTCTGCATTGTTATGTCCCTAAAGAAATAATAATATAACCTCAAGGATGTACTTAGTTCCCAGAGAGTCATGCACTATGCTGGTTATGTTGCATCTATTTGTTCATTTAATTCACATAAAAACTGTGAATAATACATACATTAGATAGTGTTTTATCCACATTACACATAAGGAAACAGAGTATAGACTAGTGATATAAACTGCCCACGTTACATGGACAGTGTGTATGCCCAAACCCTAACATATGACTGTCTGACTTAAGGCCCCAAGTCACAATGCTCTGCTGCTACATGAGGGCATTTTATGAATTTGAGGCAGAAGCCAATATTACAAAAGTGGAAAGAAAAAAAAAGACATTAAATGCACAGCTTTGTTTGGGGTTATGGAGAAGCCTACTCTATTCCTTAACCAGAGTTACTTTGCCTATGAGTTGCTCTTCTGTGCGTTTTTCTTGTAATAAACTTCTACTTAACTTTTGTTTCCAAAAAAAAAAAGCGAAAGTGGAAAAATCCCTCTGACATTATGGCCATCTTCAACGTTTTGGTCCTCTGGGCTTGTTCACTCTCTGGCTAAGCAGACATTTTTAAAACATTTTTAAAACTATCAAGATATGTCCAGTGTTTACAATATAAACAGCAGTTACTAAATGTAGAAACACGTCCAAATACTTCTTTCAATGACTTGAAAATCAAATGAAATGAAAATTCAAATGAGCTCACTAGGTTAACGGGAAACTCCAGTACAATTACAAGCACTAGCATCTAACCTAAAAGGGATGATTTATTTTAGACACTTGATGGATCCCAATAAACTATACTGTTCTGCAGTTCTCTCAAAGATCCATCCTGGAATTTTTTAAAAATCCTAAAACAGATCTGTATTTGTAGAGCCCAGTGGACATGGTTGCCCGGGTTTACCTGTTTGTTCTTTTGGCCAGTATGAGTGCAGTGAGGTAACAGATGCGCCACAACTGCCCTGCAGGCCATGTCCCACCCAAGGGTCCCAACTGTGTCTGTGGTTAGAGAGCGAACTGGAGAGACCTCAGAGTACCTCCCGGGACTGTCAGCAAGACTGTATATCCCCATATCTACATGTTTATATTCCTATTATGCACCTACTTCACACCTGACACTTGCCAGACACTGGAAATGCAAGGCAAGGGAGTTATGAGCCATGTCCACCAGACCTTTCCTGTCTAGAAGAGTCGGACAAGAAAATGACGACAGATGAGCTCATAGTGTGCAAGGGGGTGCCCTGTCTGCCTCTTCATCGCAGGGTATTTTTCCCAGTGTGTATCTCCCTTCTTCTGCTTACAAAGATGCCAGTCATGTGGGATTTAGGGCTCATCCTACTCCAGTATGACTGCCACATAGTGTGGTGACATCTGCAAAGACCTCATTTGCAATGAGGTCAGATCCAGAGGCATCAGGGTTTAGAGTTTGGGGGCTCATGTCTGCACATAACATAGAAGTACTACACAGGCATAAGAGAGAGATTCAGATGCTGGACAACTAAAATGTTTTTATAAAGGACAAATATCCATGCACCTTCATATCTATGGGGACCTTAAGTTTATCTCATAATGAAATTATTTCAAAGCAAAGAGTGGATATGCTGAAAGCAATGAAGAGTATGAGCTCTCTTAGGGGAACTAACCAGACAGGAATTTGCAGTAGGAGTGAAGAGGGGGTGTTAACTGCAAAGCTAGCTGGTTTCTCCCTCTGAAACTATGGCCGTCCGAAGGATAAGGTTGGGCATATACGACCTGCTACTCTTAATGCCCACAGGCATCTGCCAAATATCACTCTTTTATCTTCAAAAAGAGAAAACTTGGCCTGGAGGGGCCATCATGGATTAAAGTAGAAAGATAAATGGAGATTTTAACTGGGAGTATGAGTTACCTAAGCCATAATTTTTCTACCAAGTAGATGTATGACAGATGTTTGAAATATACATTATTTACATAGCTGGCCTCATCTTTGTGCAGCTACTTGCATAGCTGGATCTCTTTTCAAACCAGACTACAGATCCCAAAAGCACATTATTGTTATCAACAAAACAAGTTTCTGAATCAATGCGAACATTAATAAAACAAATCCAAAAATTAAACCGTGCTTTGCTCTCGGGAACAGGACACCCATCTCCAAGCAACTGTAACCTCCGTCTTCCAGGTTTTTCAAAACCTGAAGAGGACTCAAAGTCAGTGGAATGCAATTGACCCTCCATCTGCTGGAAATAAAAATAACTTAAGTCATCTGTTCCCTCTCAGAAGCAGAACATAAAGTACAAAAACCTAAGCTATTCTCATGTTCTCAACAGACACTGCTGCACGGATGACCTCCAACCCGACCCTGTAACCTTTTATATTCATTTGTGCCTAAAAGACCTCCCCCCTTAGCTCATCTGTTACTCCAAAGTACAAATCATGTGCTCCACTTTCCCCACTGTCCTGCTCATTTACTGCATTCTTCCAACAAAAAAAAAAAAACATGATTCACCTTTTATTTTCTTTCACCTCTTCAGTTCTATGAAGAATGGCCAATTCCTTTGTTCTCCAAGGCCCTCCCTTTCCACCTGTCCTTCCTTAGCCTATAGGTATTTGACTACTTGGTACCAATCAGGTACCTGAGTTCATTTTAGGTGATACCTACTTGAATAGTTTAACTAAAATTACTACATATTCATTTTAATATGTACTGGAAATAAATATAATTGTCAAATGAAACCCATAATTTCAGAGGAAGAGAATTTTTAAAAACTAATTTAAGTTTTTTTTGAAAGGTCAAAATTTAAAGAAAATTTTTAAATAAATGATGGTACTGGTCTGCTATGGCCTGGATGTGGTTTGCCCCCCCAAGGTTCATGTGCTGGAAGTTTGGTGGCCAGTGTGTGTAATAATACTGAAAGGTGGTAGATCTTCAAGAGGTGATTAGCCCTTGAACACATGGGGATTAATGCCCATTGGGTGGGAGTGGATTAGGGCTCATGTGATTGGTTTTTATCTCTAGAATGCGTGGCAATAAAGCAAGAACACTCCATACATCCCCTTTTGCATGCAGCCAGCTCCCTTCAGCTACGTTGCAATGCAGTGGGAGGTGGTGGGAGAGAAGGCTGTCACCAGCACACTAGCACCACGCTGTTCAGACCTTCTAGAACTGTGAGCCAAATAACCCTCTACAAGTTACTCAGCCTTGGGTATTCTGTTAACACGACACAGACTAAGGCAAGGCGGTATACTGGAATGATTTAACAAAAATAATTTCAGGGTGATGTGCTAGTTCCAGGTTCTTTGGTGGCTCCTCATCATCCCTTATTACTCCATGGGGTCACCAGCTGTCTCCCAACGAGTCTTACAGGTTCTAAATGATCATGACACCCATTCATCCTACAAGTCACTGCCATCCTACAATACACCTTCTTAACATGCTCCTCTCATTCTTTCTCTCCCAAAGTCACAAATCTTTACCTGTCATGTAAACTTTACATTCACCCAAATTTCAAAAGTCTACTTGCCCCAGCTCTACACTATTTCGATTTACATCCCAAAGTTACAGGGTCGCAAACGTCACATCCTCATTTTGGTTTCCAGTTTTGTGCCTTGGTTTATGCTGCTTCTACAAACCCTAAACCTTCCCTTTCCCCATCTCTTCAAATCCTTCCCACTCCTTCAAGACCCTAGCAAGTCCTCCCTGTAGACAGCCCTTTCCAAGGGACATCCTTCTCTTCTGTGACTCTCTTCCACTTACACCAAGCTTATCAACCATCTTACTTGACTCTTGATTGTATCCTATTATTTACTGCTTTCCAATGGCCAACTCATGTCCGGTACACCAACCGTAGTGGAGATCCCACATGGATCAGATCCTAGGATATAGATGTATCTACAGTTATAAAAAGATGACTCACGTTAAGACTTCAAAACATCTCTTCATGCAACTTTTTAGAAATTATGCTTTTGTCATTCACCCAGTAAATGTTTACTGAGCCCTGACAGATGTCAAGCTCTGTGGTTCCTGGCAAAATAGAGATGTGAGTAAAAGAGATTATGTCATTAGAAAAACAGGTCATCCAGGGCAGGAGACACACAGGTAAATTGGTGGTAAAATGCAACACGACCAGGCTGCTCTAATACAAGTATAGAACAAGGTAATGGGATTCACTCTAAAAATACCTAGAGGAAGAACGAAAGGGAAGGGAGCAGACTCTGGTTCTGCAGGGTTAAATGTGATTCTGTCTGACCTAGAGAGTTAAGGAGCACATTCCGAGCACTGTCACACCAGGACAACAAGGTCAAGCTGAAGCTTGGTCAGGAGCAGAAGAAGGGGTGGAAACAGTGGGGAATGCCATGCCATGAAGACTTCGTAGTCTACACTTCATTCCTACACACAAGGGACATGGAAAGGGAAGCGACGTGACCCATCTTACCTAAGGGTTAAAAGTAACAAAAGCTCTGTGGAGCTACATGGAGGATGGACTGGGCTGGAGAAGGGGTTAGTCTGGAAAACAATGTAACACAGCAGAAGATTTAAACAGCAGGGATGAAGAGGGAGAGGCACATTTTAGAAATATTTAGGAGGTAGAAATCAATAGGATTTTCTAGCCAACTGGTTGTACATTCCAATGTCAAATAAAAATAGTCCAAGAATTTATTACTTAAGGAAAAGTTTACTACTTACTTTAAAAATTACCCGTGTTACTTCACTCTTGTGTCACTACAGCTTAAGTCAATTTAGAGTTGATTACAGTCTATATACTCTCACAAACTACTAGGAGCTCTACTTCTAGACTTGGCATTACACCATCTCTGTGATTGGGCTTCAGAAGCTTGTCCTAAACTCAGAAGTTAGTGTATTAGCCCACTAGCAAGGATCTAACCAGATTTCACTCTCTGGTTACACACAAATTCAGCATAAACAATCTTGGACCAAAGAACATACTACTGTCTGAATTGTTCAAAGTCTCTAGGGCATAGGGAATTTATTATGGCCTAAATTGCTCTGGAGGTGTAAAAACTCTAACATTTTTATACAATATACTCACATTCCTTTTTTTTCAAAGAAAAACATTCAGTAGAGTATAAAAGATATTAAAATACTAAGAGAGGTGATCTTTTGTAAGCACATTCATGTTCTCTTGGGAAATAAAGATTAAAGCCATTCACCACTGAGTATAATATTCCTCACTTACACCTGGCTGATGAGAGCAGTCAACATAGGTAGTTTCAAATTAAAGCACAGTTGGAGCAGGTAGCCTGAAAACAGATCTCTGCAAAGAGGAGAAAAGTTGACAAGGAGATGCTGTTTATTAAAATTTGCATATGACAATAATCTGCTATGTATTAATCTGTCATCTTCCCTCCATTGCTCTGGTCATTAGGGCAGAGTCTAAGGTGTACACATGTAATACAGGGTTGGAAGGTAACAGGAAAGAGGATTCCATTGCAACCTGAGCACGATTCCCACATACAGAAGCACCTGACTCCATTAGGTAGGGAAGGCCAAAGGGTCTAATGACTTACACGCGTGGGTGCAGAGGTCTTGCTCTTACTCATTACAGAGCCACAGCAGAGCCCAATTCTGTAATGGAAGCATGGGACCACAGGACTCCTTACAGACGGAGGGAGGTCATATTACTCGCCAGGGACACAGCTGGTTTGTGACAGGCCCAAATTAGAACCCCGAGTGTCCATCCTCCACTCCCAGAAAACTCTCTGGTCTCTTAAAATAACAGAACATGAGGAACTGGAACACCCAGGCAAATGTGCTCCAGAATTAGTTTCTATAAAATGAAAACTAATGAACAAATCAACGAATGTGCTCGCCCTTCCTCCCCACCGATTATATTCACTCATCAGCAGACAAAACTGATCCAGGTTTCCTTAAGATGTCTGTTTAGGACTTTTACCTTTCTTTTCATACCCTTTAAGCCATGGTATTTTAAATGTCTGCTTTATTCTTTAAAGACAGTATTTAAAATGACAAGTATCAAAATCAAAAGTGCCATACTCTGCTTTCTCATTCATAAGTAAAGCCTTTTATGAACATTCTCTTTGGGACATGGAAGAGGAAAGATTACTTTGCCATCTCAATCAGTAAGAATGCCCCTAACACTCGGGTGGAATTACATATAGAATGTAAAGAGGTACCCCTGTCCAGCGCTGCTGGAGGGTAGAGTGAAAAGAAATTAAAAATTAGCATCATGGGGATGAAGAAGTCATAGTTCACAGCGCTGTAACAGAAAAGGTTCCAACAGCTTCACCCACTAAAGCTTGGAGGCCTTGAAAATCACTTCACCGTGGTACATGAGCATGTTTGCATATATCAAGTATGGAGTATTATACAGATTTCCCTTTTATCTCCAGTTAATATCACAATTTCTAGTTTTAAAAAATGTGAAAGAATGATCCTACATCCATTTGATTAAACCCCTTTTCTTCTTCAAATAATGTCACACACATTTTATTATTCATCTCAGTTTGAACACAAGGCAAGATTTCCCCACTTCTGCCCAGAAACTACCAATGGGAAATTAACATGCAAGAGGAACAATGAACTCACCTCCTGGCCTGTGAACTTCCCTGGTTGCTAGGAGGCTTGTGAATTGTTAGGATTACTTTAGATGTGTTAGCATGGATTGTGAGCTTAAAACCATCACAGAAGGCATGGTCTTCACGACTGAAGGTTTCATAGTTTTCCATCTAACTGTCCCTTTCCAGACCTTGTCAGTTTTATGTGTGCCTGATCTAACCTCTTGATCTTAAGTGTAGTTTATCCCTAAGGGATACAAAAAGCCAAGGCTAAATGTCAAGCTTACTCTACAAATCACATTTAACACTGATAATTACTTATTTCCAGTTAGAAATGGTGCTGTCTCATTAGAAAACTATCGCAGAACCTTACAATTCTGTGCATAGCACCTACCGTGTGTTAGATAGGGATGCCAGACCCTAAGGACTGCTATAAATATCTATTTCTAAAAATTTCCCAGGATCTCTCATTTCCCAAATTTAAAATAAAAATTATTACCCTAAATTTTCAGGGTTATTTGCCAAAGTTATCTTAAGTTATTTAGTACATCTTTGAGAAGGCTTACCTTGCCCTTCGAACCCAAGTAGTTTACCCACAATAAAAAACTCTGTTTACTAAAAATGAAGTATGACAATACCTGCAGTTGTTAAGCCAAATGGCTGGACAAACAGAGAAGAAACGTGAAAAGGTGTTTCACCATAGTCAGCTGGTGTTTCTAAGCTACTTCATTTTCTATTTCATTTTATGTGACCAAGTCTCTACACCCACAGCAACACACTGGATACAAGTGCATTTCCTTCATATTTCCTAAGGAGAAGAGAAGTTCTTATAAATGAGCTCAGAGTGTCACAGAGTAGTATCTATTTCTATCAATGGTCATGTTAAAAGGAGCCATATTTGGAAAGGGAATAGATACCCACCCCCTGCTTATCCCCTCAAAAAAGTTGCATATGAGAAGACTCCACCCACTCTCAGTATTCACTGTGTTTGTCTTAGTATTATTTTCTTTCAGTGAGCACTAAAACCCATCTAGTGTATTTGTTAACATTTGAGATAAGAATAAATAACAGCCCTCCCTCCCTGGGCAAAAACTATATTGTATCCAATCCTATTGCCCGAGAGTCTAGCAAGGCACTCCATAAAACAATGAATGAATGACACAGCTCTTCTTGTGGTCTTCTATGCTCAGCAGTAACCTAATATTGAGTCTGGACAAGCAATCACCCACCTGAGACAGGTTACCCTTTATTATTACAAGACCATCTTACCACCTGCAGGTCAAGAGATGAAATAAGAGAATCACATAAAATTACAAGTTCCTTCTTTACATCTTGCTATTGACAATAGTAAAGAAGTTTTTTTCGCAGAAACAGAAAATGTGATCATAACAAAGCAAGGCTGAGACAGACCAAAATAAGTCCACATGGAAATGTGCCTAAAATCATTAGTCTGTTGAAGAAATGATGACCACATGCCCTGGTAGAGCTTCACACTTAGTGTCTGCACTGACTCCTTAAGAAGGGCAGAAAACAGTGGGCCTTCTAAGTGTGGAATGAAGACATGCAAACCCTAGGACATGTAACCCAGTGTTCATGTCTGAACACTCAGTGTAGACATGAATTTGTATACATTCATGTTTTGAGGTTAGATCTTGACCTAGATGCATCTCCACATTTACTGCCACGAGCCTGAAGAATACAGCAACCACATCAATGATTTAAATAACTTAAGTATAAACTGTAGTTGTCACTTCCTTTACAGATTTGACTTTTCATGAAAGAGAAAATCAAGGGAGCCCTATTGCCAAAACAGTACAACATCCTTGTCTTGCCTGATTTTGCAATGAAAAGACAGCTATTTTATTTAGATCTTGTATGAATGGAAATGTGGTCACAAGACATTTTTAAAGCATGAGATACTGACCCCAGTTAAAAAGGACTTGCTGTTTTAGTTGAAAGATAGTAAAGCTAGACCATGAGTACCAACCACAAGCTTAAAACAAGGTTTCCAGCGAAGGCAGGGCTTACAGTGATTTGGGATAGCATGTGGTTTAAAATAAAATCTCGGTTCTTCCACTGCACTGTATTTGGAAGCAAACTAATTCTTTTCAGAATGAAAACTAAATAAAAATGGCTATCTTCCACATCATCACTTATCAGTGACTAGCAAGAAGTAAGGAGAAACCATCTGAAGGTCTCCAGCATCTCCAGTACATTATCCCGGAGTCCTCAAATCCCAAATCAAAGTGGTCTCATTCTATTTGCAAAGAGAAAACGGACTCATTCAGAAAGGCTTTTAAGGACGTTGCATTTTAAGATACAACCTATCTTGAAGGCTGCACTTCCATTTACCGTTTTGTTTGTCCTTCCTGTCTGACATGCAAACACACGACTCGGCCTCCATTCTTTTCATGCAACCTCATTCAAAGCAACATATGTTAAATCCACGCAGAATCATGTGAGTGTTCAATCCGCATACACACCATTACCCCACAGAACGCATTCAATGAGCTCCAACATAGTTCCCTGAGTGCAAAGCAGAGGAGCCTGAGACGTACACACACACACACTGGAAACATCAAGAACTGTTCATGGAACCTGTTCCCTTGGAAGAAAAAGGGCCCGCTTAAATACCCACTAAGGTAACTGGCAACAAGGCAAGAGCAAGCGAGCCTGGCACTGCGGGCAGCACTGGAAGCAGGCTCCTGCACAAAGCTCAAGGAGGCTGCAGCGCCCGAGCTTGCAGTCATTTATCTCCCTGCAGCCCCAACCCCCCGGCTCGTCCCCGCTCCCTGATTTTACCTAATAGCACTCAAACCCCATATTGAGAGGGCCTGCTGTGGATCTTGCAGAGGTACAAAATGGTGGATGTGAGCTAATTTTTCCCTCTTTCCCCATAACTTATCACATCCATCACCGCAGGTCTTCGGCTCAAAGCTCCCCGGCCGAGGCGCACCCGGCCCGGGGCCGAGACGCGGTTACTAACCTGATGTCATGTAGCCCCGCGAAGCCTGGGGCGCGAAGGCCGCGGGGAAGCGCTTGTGCAGGCGGTAGTCCTTCTCGCTGCGGGACCTCATGCGGTCCGAGGCCCGGTCCGAGAAATCCGAGCTAGGCCAGGCTCGCCGCAAGGTTGTGCTCCGGGTCTTCTTCATGGTGGGCAGGGCGACCTGCTGCCCCGATCTGGGGCCTCAGAGCCGGGGCGCAGCGCGCTGCTTCATCCGTCTACGGCGGGCACGACCCGGGCGGACTCTGCGCACATTTTCCCAGCCCCTCCTCGTCGGCGTCTACACCGCCAGCAGCGGGTCCGGCCCTCCCCACGCCCCCCCACACCCCCACGGCGAAGGCTCCGATTTTACACACGTCCCACAATGCATTACACTTCATTTGCAATCCGCTCGGCTTATAGCTTCCAGATTCCTGGGGGGGAAAGGCACGTTAGGAGGCTCCCGGGCCAGGAGGAGG